>NW_021680650.1:167059-202724 GCF_001412515.2 Diachasma alloeum
CTCTCTCTCTCTCTCTCTCTCTCTCTCTCCCCGTTTACACTTATTTTCCATCTGTCTTGAAGACACTTTTCTGCATTGTTTTCACCTGCGGGCGGTTTTTGGTTGCATGTGCTTTTTGCAACCAACCTTTGGAGATATTGATCTCGTCTGTTGGTTGCTTTTCTGCTTTTTTACGGAGGAAAAGAGTTTTCTTTTCTGAGACATAACCTCTACGGTGTCTCTGGCTGTCTCTCTCGTCTCGCTGAACCTCTCATTTATCACCTCTCACTTTTGGGCGGAGGAACTGGCATCTGCTTGCGGAGTGAGTACTTTACCATCATTCAGTTGGGCTGTGAGGGCACTGTCTTACCAGCCGTGTCCTGCACGAATTACCGACTGCCAGTGGGTCAGAGTCCTTACGAACGTGAGTGGCAAATTTTGAACTGTATAAGCTCTAATCACGCTCTAATGTCTAAGCACGCTCTAATCATCCTCACTTGCATTTCTAATCTTTAACTGGGCATGGGTGACAAGGACAAGCGTAAGAAGGGCTGTAGTACCTGCCGCAAGGAGACTGCAGTCAAGTTGCAGCAATGTGGTGCTTGTCGGAAATTTCGCCACGTTACATGCACGAGATTTAACATGACACGCAATGGAGAGGAGTTATCAAATGTGTGTCGAGTATGCCTGGTTGGTCTCAACTCTCCCATAGCGGCTAGAACTCGCCTNTCGCCATGGATCAGCCAGTTCTGACACTTCGCGGACAAGTAGTCCTGTCCCTACCCCGACAGATGAACATCCTGCTCAACTCCAACTCTCTGCAAAGGCTGTTTCTTCCGCAATTCAGGCAGCGGTCAGTCGTCCACCTTCTCTGGCTGATGACAACGTTCTTGAGGCGATTTTTGCCCAAATGGAGTCTATGGTTGAACGTTCCAGGAACTATGAAGAGAAGATGGAAGCGAACATGGTATCTTTTCAGGCTGAAGTGACAGCCAAACTTTCTGCCCTGGATATCTTGCCTGTGTCAGTCCAAAGAGTGGACAAACTTGAAACTGATGTAGCCACTTTTGGTGAAGGCATTGGTAATATGGTGCGTGAACAGCGTGAGCTGCGTGCTGCTATTGAGGGCATAAATCTGGCAGGTGCTCCGGATAGGGTTTCTGATGAGGTGATGAACAGAATTGATGCAGTGGAGACTTCGATGAAGGGTATGGCTGATGCTGTTGCTAGAATTAATGGGGAGAAGGCTCGGCTAACAACAGATATCCTAGTCTCGGGGCTGCAACTGCCAGATGGTGCTGATAGTAAGCGCCTGCTACTTGCTCTTTTTCGAGTGGTGCTTCCCTCCTTTGATCTGGATAGCATCACGAACGTACGATCTCTCCACTCCAAGCTATCTACTGGTGGTGCTTCTGCTGATGCTGGATCGTCATCTGGCGGGACAGGAGCTGCAGGCCGACCTCCATCTTTGAAGGTGACTCTGTCATCGGGAGTGTTAGCTCATGAGCTAATTATTGCTAAGGCAAAGCATGGGAAACTTCACCCATCTCAGCTGGGAATTGACCTGGTGAATGCCTCAGGAGTTACGCCACCTCTTCAACCTGCTCCCATCAACATCAATGAGTTTCTCCCTCTTGACTTATACAAGCTGCGTCGTGGAGTGAAGGATGTAGCGAGGAAAAATGGCTTCACTACCTTTATTAGAGANCCTCCTGACTTATACAAGCTGCGTCGTGCAGTGAAGGATATAGCGAGGAAAAATGGTTTCACTACCTTTATTAGAGATGGTGAAGTCTTCATTAAGAGGAGGAAGGAAGACTTGGCCACTCGTATCTCGTCTCTCGATGAACTAAAAAACTTTTCAAGGGGCTCTTAATAAACTCTTTTTCATTTGTTTCTTCTAACTCTGCTTTCTCTTCTGCTGGTTCTATCTTTCCTTCCCCCCTTCCCTCACTATCACACTCCTTCCCCAATCATAGTTCTGCTGCATCGATGCCTGATTCGGATGGTTTGAGAGTTTGTCACCTCAATGTGAACTCCCTCAGAGCTCACATTGAGAGAGTCAGGCTCTTCCTTGATTCTCGTCCTCCGTTCCACGTTATTGCTATGTCTGAGACGAAGCTCTGCCCCCTAATTGGCGATGATGTGGTTTCACTTGAGGGATACACACTTTTCAGACGGGATCGCAATACGCGGGGTGGTGGTGTCGCTTTATTCATCAATAATTGTTTTAGGGTCAAGTTTCTCGCTTTCTCTTCTCATGTGTGGACTAAAAAACCAGGTTTACCTGAGTATCTCCTCTGCGAAATAGCCTGCCATAATGTCTTCCCGATTTTTGTGGCAGTAGTCTACAGGCCGCCTCATGCTCCGTTTCTTGAAGGCAGTGATTTCGTACCTGCCCTTCAGCTCCATCTTCAGGACTACAGCTCTAAGGTGATTCTAGGCGATTTCAATGCTGATCAGCTATCCTCATCCAATGCTGATGCTGCTGTGGTGAGATCGATCTGTGCTGACAATTCTCTCTATCTTGTGCCGCATGGGGCCACTCATCACACTATCGATGCCGACACTTGGCTAGACCTCTGCTTAGTTGACTGTGAAGACACTCTGCTCTCTTTCTGGAAGACAGATGTGCCTTTCGTTGATGGGCATGATCTCATTACGGCTACATTGCAGGCTGTCATTCCTCGTCCTTCACTCAGCAGTGATATTTGCTACAAGGATTTTAAGGCACTCGATGTGGAGCTATTGAATGCTCATCTCCAATCCTGTGATTGGTCGGCCTTCAATGAGACTTAGTCCATTGACAGCCTGGTTTCATGTCTTTGCTCCAACATCAGTAGTACTGTGGACAGGGCTGTTCCAATGAAGATGGTGAAGAAGAGCTCGAAGCGCAAGCCTTGGTTCACGGATGAAATTGTTGGCCTTCTGGCAGTGAGAGATCGGCTCTATAGAACGTTCAAACGTACTCGCTCCAGGAACGCGCTGATGGATTATCGTCTTGCTCGTGATCATGCGCATGCTGTGGTCGAAGGTGCACGCCAGCGGTTCTTTCAACAGCGGCTGGAATCCATTCTGGAGCCTGGCTTAATCTGGAAGGAATTGCGGCGTCTCGGAGTGGTTCCAGTGGATAATCAGTCCTCTGACTTCGGCCCTGAGGTCTTGAACGACCATTTTGCTGGAGTGTCCTTTGACTTAAATGAACCTTCTGTTGATGACTTTCTTGAATCCCCCTGTGCCAGGCGTGTGCTGCTGATGAGGGTTTTTCATTCAGGCCTGTCACAGCTGATGTGGTCGTGAGTGCTAATAAGCACTTCTCGACTGAGGCAAAGGGCGTTGATGGAATTCCCAAGTCCGTCATCTCTGCTGCTTTGCCGTCCCTGACTTCTTACCTGCTAAAACTCTTAAATATATCCTCTAGAACCGCTGTTTTCCCGCTGGAGTGGAAAAAATCCCTTGTGGTGGCGCTCGGCATGATAAAAAATCCTGCATCAGTCCGTGACTACAGGCCGATTGCNTTTCTTGAATCCTCCCTGTGCCAGGCGTGTGCTGCTGATGAGGGTCTTTCATTCAAGCCTGTCACAGCTGATGAGGTCATGAGTGCTATTAGGCACTTCTCGACTGCGGCAAAGGGCGCTGATGGAATTCCCAAGTCCGTCATCCCTGCTGCTTTGCCGTCCCTGACTTCTTACCTGCTAAAACTATTAAATACATCCTTTAGTACCTCTGTTTTCCCGTTGGAGTGGAAAAAATCCCTTGTAGTGGCGCTCGGCAAGATAAAAAATTCTGCATCAGTCCGTGACTACAGGCCGATTGCTTTACTATGTTTCGTGTCCAAGGTCTTGGAGAGGCTTGCCTCTCTGCAGATTCTTGAGTATCTTGCCGATCCCTCCATCCTGGATCCACTTCAAACGGGCTTTCGTCCCTCAAATAGTATTCAGACTGCCCTCCTTAAACTGACGGATGACATACGTACTGGAATTGACAGGCGACAGTTGACCATGCTCATTCTGTTCGATTTCAGCAAGGCGTTCGACTCAGTGTGTCATGTACTGCTCCTTGAGAAGCTTGTCAGCTATGGCTTCTCGTCAGCAGCTGTCAGATAGATAGAACCCTATCTCAGTGGTCGTTCCCAGGCGACGCTGGGAGGCTCGAGTGGTCTGTCCTCTTCTCGCCCGCTGAACAAGGGGGTGCCTCAGGGGTCCATTCTTGGTCCTCTGTTGTTCCTCCTGTTTGTAAATGACATTGCTGAGAACCTTGCGCAGGATATCTAGCACTTGGTCTATGCTGACGACCTTCAAATTTATCTACGGTTCTCGAGGATGGACCTAGAAGATGCCACTGTTAGGATGGGTGATGCAGCCAGATGCATTATGGACTGGACCCTACGAAATCGCCTTCATCTAAATGTTGCCAAGACTGAGGAAATCATTTTTGGCTCTCAGTCCTATGTCAATGACGTTTACTCTTTGCCCAGCAGGTCCATTAGCATTGGCGATTTCACGCTCCCCTTTGAGACTTTAATACGCAGTCTTGGAGTGGTACTTGATAGTGAACTCACGTGGAAAGAACATATTACCAGCATTTCTCAGAGAGTTCACTCTGTGATGTTTCGTCTCCGGTTCTTCCGTGCCAGTACCACCCTTGAGCTGCGCAAACACCTGATCAAGACTCTGGTGTTCCCTTTGGTTGATTACTGCTGCCTGGTGTACGGCGGTCTTTCTGCTGAGCTCTCTCTTAGGATTCAGCGCCTCGTCAACATGGGGGTTAGGGTCGTTTTCGGAGTGAGGAGGGATGAGCACATCACCCCTTTCAGGGGGCAACTGGGATGGATGACGTGTGAGGCGCGGAGGAATTACTTTCTTGCGTGTCTCACCTACAGGATTCTGCGATCCGGAGAACCAAGCTATCTTGCTGACTTCTTCGTCGCTAATTGCAGGGTGCGCCCGGTGAGGGGTGAGGTGTGTCCCCTCCTTATCAAGCCTTTTAGGACGGAATCTCTACGCTGTTCCTTTCATGTGTCTGCAGCATATCTCTGGAACTCTCTTCCCTCCTCAATACGTGATCTCCCCACCATCCTGTCCTTCAAGATTGCTCTTCGCACTTTCCTCAATGACAATCCTTGATTACTCTGATTTTTCCCACCCTTCTTCACTTTCTTTTCTTTTCTTCACTACTTTCTTCATTTCATTGCATTTCATTTCTTCATTTCTTCAGTCATTGCACTCTTTCATACTTCTCCCATCATTGCCTGTGCCAGTTAAGAGCCCTGTTTGCTGATTTTATTATAGTTGATTATATTTATGCTGATTTTCTAACTGTGTTTGGCTACTATACTATTTACGGTTTTGTTATTTTTGATATGTATATATTTTTCTGTCTTTTATTTTTTTTGCTGTATAACCTTGTGCTATATTATTCTTTTGTACAACATAATGTACAGTAAATAAACTTCAATCTCTCTCTCTCTCTCCCCCTCCCCCTATCATTTCGATATCTTTATGAGGCTCTTGAAAATCCAGGGATGTTTCTTCGATCATTTCAATTCCATTATATTCCTCCATTGATTGAATCAATATCCTTTCCAACGTGTCTGCTAATTCACGTTCCTCGTTGTTCACGGCTGTTTCAGCACGATTGAGAACTTCAAATGTTTCCATCAGAAGTTGACTAACGTTGATCGGATTAACTTTCATGGTAGAACAACTATAGATCACGACACTCACCGAAAAACTACTTTTCTCTTCGATGTATGTTCATAGACTGATTGTAATTCATAAGAGGGATGGAAATGAAAAACATTGATATCGTATAAGTTATATTGATCAGAGTAATTTCATCCTCAGATCACAAATGAGCCTTTTGCATCAATATGTTTACAACTCCCAAATATTCTTCACTTGTGGTTCTGCATTATCAAACAGAATGGTATTGTCATATGTCGCCATTTACGTCTCATTGAAAACGATACCACATCGAAGCGATAAGAGCAACCGACATACATTTTATCATCGATCCATTACACGGTCCGACAAAATTTTGACCCTTTCTCTCCTAGACACAAAATTACCAGCATTAGGAAGATTTAATCACGCTGATTCTAAATCCGGAAACAGAATTCCTCTAGGCCTTCTAGTTTCAGAGAACAAAAATGTTAAAGTTGCCAAAATCACCTAAAACCGTTAAATTCTAAATTCAATAAAAAAATAACGCGTGCACCATTCGGATTGAAATAAAATTTTAAAAAATGGGAGAATCGAGATGTATGAATAGAGAGAGAGTTTTTTGTGATTAACACATGCGATACTTCTCAATAAATTCAGTAATTAAGTATTAAAAATTTAATTTAACCCTCAAAAAAGAATCATGGTTGGTAGGTCTCAAGTTGCACCACCACGTGCCATTCCCAATGTCCATTTTTGAGGGTTATTCACTCAGTTCATAAAATTGTGATTGAAACTTAAATAATTTGAATATGCAACCAACGGTACAAACTATGGGGGATCTGGAAGAGATGAGACACGTTGTTGCCCTTGTTGAGGCTCAGCCGACCTTTGAGAGAACGGCTTATTTAGGTATGGAAACCGCAATAAATGCGAGCAATTGATGCACAATTGCATCCTTCACGCCCAGGTATTGACTTTATTTCTATAAAATTAAAATTATGTCGATGTATATGGAGAATATCGATCTGTTTTATTCTCAAAAGGTATTTAACTTGGTGCATTTTCGTCGAGTTGAGAGATATATCCAGCCAACTGGAGGCAAGGCGGATCAACCCTGATGCACCGTTCATTCTGAAGAATGAACTGATCTTTTTAGATGAAGTTAATGGCACCTGGTCCATTACCTCATCTTCTCCCCCACCAAGTATCCCTCTGGATCATTCTGAAATCTTGAACGAAGTCCTCGTGATTGAACCCAAACAAGACAAATTACCCTAACTTCTGAAAATTCTTCAATGATTCTTCAACGATTCTCTTCATGAATATCCAGAGTTTATGTTCTTAAAATCTTCCACAATGAATTTGTAATAACTCGATATAACGTGAAATATTTAATCAATTTTTATCAACTACTGTCAGAATTCTCTTCTCCACGNATTCTTCAATGATTCTTCAACGATTCTCTTCATGAATATCCAGAGTTTATGTTCTTAAAATCTTCCACAATGAATTTGTAATAACTCGATATAACGTGAAATATTTAATCAATTTTTATCAACTACTGTCAGAATTCTCTTCTCCACGCCGTTTTATGATCTTCCTATGAATTCTTGGCCACCTATTTTTTTTCATCTCATTTAATTTATAAAACTAAAGTATAATAAGTCAATCCAAGATGCACATTTCCAGGCTTTGCTATCATTCGAATTCTATATTTTACTTAACAAATGAGAGCCTGAGTTGCACATTGACAGCAGTCATTCAATTCAATGTGTCACTCAAAGTCACAGACATGCCACGTAATTGTAAAATTTCTCCTGATTTCTTCTGCTACGTCTGTGCCAAATACATGCCCAAACCGCAATGGAGAAACATCACCGACTTAGTTAAAGATGGATACGAAAGAGGCTTCAAGCGCCCGATGATCAACTTGGAGAAATCATGGACTCCCCATCAATGTTGCTCATCCTGCTGCCAACTCACAGCATTCGTTAACGAGGGTAAAAAATCACCATTTACCACCCCTGCAGTTTGGAGAGAGCCGAGAGATCACACTAGTGACTGTTATTTCTGTCTAAATGACTTCCGACGCTACGCAAGAAAGGACAAGAATAAAATGACGTACACAAAGGTACCTTCAGTGGATTTGCCAATAGTCGATCCCAGCATTCCGCAAACTTTGGCTGACTTTCCTTCAGAAAGGCAGACAGAGGAAGAATCGAGGAAGTCCATCGAAGATAACGATGATGTTACCTACGAGCCCACGTTAAAAGCGGAGAGTCGAAAAGGACCAACTTTCTTCAACCAAAACCGTTTGGATGATTTGATTAAAAACATGAAGCTAAGCAAGGAAAATTCTGAATTGCTATCCTTGCGCTTGAAAAAGATGTATCTCTTAGAAGCCGGGGTTCGCATCACGAAATATCGTGTCCGTGAGTCACACTTGCACGAATTTTTTAAAGAAGAGCTGGAGCTTTGTTACTGCATCGATATTGATGGACTGATGAAGAGCATGGGTATAGAACATGATCCGGATGAATAGCGATTGTTTATCGATTCATCAAAAGCTAGTTTGATGGCAGTCTTGCTGCACATTGGTAACAATTATCCATCCCTACCCATCGGCTATTCTACCACCTTAAAAGAAAATCACGCCAATCTCGAGTTTCTGTTGGAAAAACTTGGATATCGATATTATAACTGGCGCATCTCAGCCGACTTGAAAATGGTGGATCTTATCTTAAGACTGCAGCTGGGTTTGACCAAGAATTGTTGCTTCTTGTGTCTTTGGGATAGCCGAGACAAATTAAATCATTGGAGTAAGCGTGATTGGCCTCCTCGTGATGATTTCACGATTGGAAAACGGAATCTCATCAGAAAACCACTCGCTGAGCCCGACAAAATTTTTTTACCCCCGCTTCACATCAAACTAGGACTAATTTCGAACTTCGTGAAAGCTCTGGATAAGGATGGTCAGGCTTTCAGTTATGTGAAGTCATTTTTCCCAAAGTTGAGGGAAGCCAAAATCAAAGCCGGAATTTTCGTCGGCCCTCAAATAAGAAAATTGACGGAGAATGATGAACAATTTGAGGAAGTTTTGAATAACACAGAGCGAGCTGCATGGGAATCTATCAAAGATGTCTGCAAAAATTTCCTTGGAGGCTCCCGTTCTCCNATGAACATTTTGAGGAAGTTTTGAATAACACAGAGCGAGCTGCATGGGAATCTATCAAAGATGTCTGCAAAAATTTCCTTGGAGGCTCCCGTTCTCCGGATTATCGAGATCGCGTATCTAAAATGGGGAAGAATCTTGAGACTATGGGATGTAATATGTCCCTGAAGATACACTTCCTTTTTTCCCACTTGGATTCTTTCCCCGAGAGCTTGGTAGATGTTAGTGATGAACATGGAGAGAGATTTCATCAGGACATCTCAAACCTAGAACGGCGGTACCACGGAAAATCTCAACTGAACATGCTGGCGGACTACTGCTGGGGATTGTTCGATGCCACTGAAGAGCATGTTTCGCACAAGAGGAAGGCGTCTCGAGTTTCTTTTCAGAATGCCGAAATCATCAAGAGGAAGAAAACATCAGAGACACATGTTTAGATCGACGATCTTATTCAACTACACTCTGAGGGAAAAACTGGAATTTCATGGACAGTCGACTACTTACAATTTTTGTGGCGAGTGACGTAGAATGCGATTTAGAGGCGTAAAAGTCATGAAATTTCAAACTTCATTGAAAATTTAGTAGAATTCCAGATTTGTAAGCACGAGGTAGACGACAATTCTTCATCTTACTTGAATTTTCAATGAAAATATGACGATTTGATGGCAAAATATGTTGAATTTTCTAGTCGATGAAAATTCAAGGATATATTTTCCTCCATTTTCATGATTTTTATCAATTTTCCTGGAATAATCAGACTGGAATCTGTTAATATGTAAATAATTCAACTGCAATCTGTAAATATGTAAATATCACTCTCGTTATTGTTGATAGATTTTATTTAAATATTTCACGTTATGTCCAATTACTTCAAATTCATTGTAGAGGATTTTGAGAATAAAAACTCTTGATATTTATGAATAGAATCGTTGGAGAACCATTGAAGAATTTTTGAGAAGTTAGGGCGATTCGTCTTGTTCGGGCTCAATCACTATGAGTTCGTTCAGGATTTCAGGATGTTCCAGAGGGGGACTTGGTNATTCGTCTTGTTCGGGCTCAATCACTATGACTTCGTTCAGGATTTCAGGATGTTCCAGAGGGGGACTTGGTGGGGGAGAAGGGGGAGAAGATGAGGTAATGGAACAGGTGTCATCATCTTCATTTAAAAACATTAGTTCATTCTCCAGAATAAACGGTGCATCAGGGTTGATCCGCCTTGCATCCAGTTGGCTATCTCTCAACTCGACGAAAATGCACCAAGTTGAATACCCTTTTGGGAATAAAATTGATCGATATTCTCCATATGCATTGATATAGTTCAATTTTGAAGTAATAAAGTCCATACCTGGACGTGGTGGATGCAATTGGCCACCAATTGCTCGCCACGTGAGTTTATTATGGTTTCCATACCTTGGTAAACCGTTCTCCCAAAGTTCAGGCTGGGCTTCAACAAGGACAACAAGATGTCTCAGNATGGTGGATCTTATCTTAAGACTGCAGCTGGGTTTGACCAAGAATTGTTGCTTCTTGTGTCTTTGGGATAGCCGAGACAAATTAAATCATTGGAGTAAGCGTGATTGGCCTCCTCGTGATGATTTCACGATTGGAAAACGGAATCTCATCAGAAAACCACTCGCTGAGCCCGACAAAATTTTNGCCGTGGAATGATCGTGGTGGTGCAACTTCAGACCTTCCAACCATGATTCTTTTTTAAGGGTTAAATTGAATTTTTAAGACCTAATTACTAAATTTATTGAGAAATAACGCATGTGTTAATCACAAAAAACTCTCTCTCTAGTCATACATCTCGATTCTCCCATTTTTAANAGAGATTTCATCAGGACATCTCAAACCTAGAACGGCGGTACCACGGAAAATCTCAACTGAACATGCTGGCGGACTACTGCTGGGGATTGTTCGATGCCACTGAAGAGCATGTTTCGCACAAGAGGATAGCGTCTCGAGTTTCTTTTCAGAATGCCGAAATCATCAAGAGGAAGAAATCATCAGAGACACATGTTTAGATCGACGATCTTATTCAACTGATGGACTCTGNTCAGTCCGAATGGTGCACGCGTTATTTTTTTATTGAATTTAGAATTCAATGGTTTTAGGTGATTTTGGCAACTTTAACATTTTTTTTCGCTGAAACTAGAAGGCCTAGAGGAATTCTGTTGCTGGATTTAGAATCAGCGTGATTAAATCTTCCTAATGCGGGTAATTTNGAAATTTCAAACTTCACTGAAAATTTAGTAGAATTCCAGATTTGTAAGCACGAGGTAGATGAGAATTCTTCATCTTACTTGAATTTTCAATGAAAATATGATGATTTGATGGCAAAATATGTTGAATTTTCTAGTCGATGAAAATTCAAGGATATATTTTCCTCCATTTTCATGATTTTTATCAATTTTCCTGGAATAATCTGACTGGAATCTGTTAATATGTAAATAATTCAACTGCAATCTGTTAATATGTAAACCTCACTCTCGTTATTGTTGATAGGTTTTATTTAAATATTTCACGTTATGTCCAATTACTTCAAATTCATTGTAGAGGATTTTGAGAATAAAATCTCTTGATATTTATGAATAGAATCGTTGGAGAACCATTGAAGAATTTTTGAGAAGTTAGGGCAATTCGTCTTGTTCGGGCTCAATCACTATGAGTTCGTTCAGGATTTCAGGATGTTCCAGAGGGGGACTTGGTGGGGGAGAAGGGGGAGAAGATGAGGTAATGGAACAGGTGTCATAATCTTTATTTAGAAACATTAGTCNCTTTAACATTTTTTTTCGCTGAAACTAGAAGGCCTAGAGGAATTCTGTTGCTGGATTTAGAATCAGCGTGATTAAATCTTCCTAATGCGGGTAATTTCATCTCTAGGAGAGAAAGGGTCAAAATTTTGTCGGACCGTGTTATTTACTATACAAAATCATCGGCTCTTCTTTTTACCACCCATCCACGTTCATATACAGATGAAAATTTGAATTCCTCAAAATATTTCATCATAACTCATTTTTTCAAATTGGAAATGGAAGTCATTTAATGGAATCTCTACTCTGGCCTTCGGTGAAATTTTTTAGATTCATGGTCATTACTGATTTCTTTTGAAAATGAATAAGGTTGGTCCGATCGATTCAATAAAATGCCATGAGGATTGTTAAGCCCTCAAGTTTCACTCCCGAAGACTATTTCACTTGTTTCACTTATCATTCCGTGTAAGATCAGTCTATCATAACAAACAATTTAAAACCCATAATTTTTCAAAGAATCGATGTTTCTTACCTTAAAATTCTAATTTGCGGAAAAAACCCTAAACATGTGCTTTAAATTGTCTTATGCTTTCGAACGAAATGTATTTCGTAAAATTCTCATCGATATTTTTTCTCCCCTATTAATAAAAATCCCTCCCCCCCCTCCGAAGGGTACTTAACCTCCCCAATACCACTTCTGGATCCTGTCCCAATGGTTTTCCTCATCGTTAACCGTAAGCTTCGTTTTGTACAGAAAAAATTTTGAAATTTCGCAATTCACGAAAAATCCATTTTTTTAAGTTTTAAATTTCGATTAAGATCAAGACAGGTATTCTGTATTTTTTTCTACTTTTTAAAATGGAATTTATCCCATGGGATTTCCATCAGAAGTTTTTTTTCTATGAGAAAAATGAATTTTCCCAAGGGTAGTTTACCCTCCATATGTCACCCCACGGAGACGGTTCTAATTCGCATTTTCATCATTCCTTGTGACCTTCATGATACACTGCGAAAGAGTTGTTCAAAAAGCTTCCTTATGTGTGCAATCGAAAAATGACCCCGAGAGATGGTCAACTTCAGAGAGCACTTTCACCCCCTAAAACCCAATATGGGCAGCTAAAAAAAATACGTGTCCCTTAGTTTTGGTCCCCCTATAACATATTTAAGTTTCATCGAAATCGGAGGGGGACACCTGCGTAGTGTTCCTTGTCAGTAACTACACAGAGAAAAAAATCTCTCGAAAATTAGTGTACCTTCCCACTAACGCATGGGCCGTACCGAATAGGGCACAAATAAATAGAGAACATTCTACACAAATTAGAATTACTCTCTCCAAAATTTCGTGTCCTGCACCCCACTTTTTTCCGCTCATTAGAACCTAGTCTACGGAATCGCATTTTTATGGAACTAAACACGAAAAACTGGCGGGCCCCTCTCCAAATTTTAGTGTGCCACTCACCAAATTTTCGCCTGTTCTCCTTTACTAAGTTGTGACCGCTGTGCTTTGAAGAATGAATGAGCCTCGTGTGCACGTAGACTATCGTATGGCGTTTAGTGAATTGGCATACCAATTTTTAGATCCCCGAGCGCACGACTTTGTGGTGCGCGCCTACTATTTTTTAACTTGTTCCCCCGAATTATAGGAGTGTTATATTTCGATTACCAGCGTACCCCCTGACACGTCCCCGCGTTGATGGGTAATACACTAATTTTTGGCGAGACTTTCAACGAGATTGTCGTGTATTGTTCTCTCCGTGTATTGAATATATTGACCTAAAATTGGATATGTTATTTTGACAATCCTAACTAGTAGTCCATGTTTCAAAAGGTTTTCCTGATTTTAATCCACGTTATAGTATTCAATTGTGAATGCTGACCAAAAATCACAAAAACGGCAATCTCTTGAAAAGTTTCTATAGAGGGGTATACAAATTTTGATTGATGCAGATAGAGAACATCAATACGAACATTTTGAAAAAAAAAATTGAAATCGGTTGTATAGTTTTCGAGATATTGAGCAAAACAGTTTTCCATAAAAAGTTGAATATCTCCGAAACTAGTGGTCCAATTTTGCTCATCCAAAATACCAAACTTTGTTATCATAAGACCTTAAATCCCACCAAGTTTGAAGTTTCTATCTCGATTATTTTTTTAAGTTATCATGTTTACAAGCAATTTCAGCAAAAAAATGAAAAAACGAGAATAAAACCACATTGCTGGGGTCGTAATGGTCTTTTTGTGATTCATTTAGATAGGTATCATCACGAGAAGTGATTTGAAAAAGAAAATCGAATCGGTCGAATGGTTCAGGAGATATCGGCAAAAAACGATTTTTGAGGAATTGCTGTATCTAAGGAACCGCTCAACCGATCGAGCTGAAATTTAGCCCAGTTTTGAGTATCAATAGTACCAGATAGCAGCCAAAATTTCAAGTTCTTTGCGCTAACCGTTCTCGAGTTATGGGCGCAATTGGGGACATACGAACACACATGACCCCCACATACATACATACATACATACTGACATTTTTTAAAAACATCATTTCTTCAAGTTTCATGATATTTCTAGGCATTTTCACCCAAAATTAGGAAATCGAAAAAAATTACAATTACATAGCTTCCATTCGGAAGCAAAAATCGTTTAGAGGGAGAAAAACGTTTGTCGCCTTGTGGCCTAAAATTATTCTCTGGTTTACGAAAAATTGTAAAGTGTGTAAAATCACCACGAAAAATCGGAAACAAATTCCTTGCACAAAAAAATTCTGCAAAAAAATGTTCATTTCTTATTCACTTTATAGTGATTTGTGAGATCAAAAGGTGTATCCACAAAAAAGAATGAAATCTTTTAAAAAAGAAAATAAAATTGTAAAAAAAATCGCCAAGAACGGGTGTTGTTTCGTTTACGAACATCAAAAATACAGAAGACACTGTTTCGTTTTTACAAAAATATATGAAATCGCCCGAAAAACAAAAGGTCTTTTGTAAAAAAAAACACTCGGCAACAACGGATACGACTGTTGGTCTGTTTATAAAATTTGTGAAATCGGCCAAAAGCTGTAGTGCCAAGTACAGATTAATAAAGCCTAATAGTACATTTCGACTCTAGGCCGTGAGGGTCTTTTCAGGCGAATATGAGGTTACAGGACGAGTCGAAAGCGAGTTCTGTAATCATATGAGGTAGAAAAGTTCCTACGGCTGTGTGTCGAATAATATTTTTTGTCATTAGGCCCGACAACCGCGATTTAACCGAGTGAAGCGAGGTTTAAATCACGGTTTATCGGGCCTAGTGACGAAAAGATTATGACACAACTCATATAAAACTGAAGAAATAATGAAAATCATAAAAATGATATCCAAAATTTGAGATGATAAAAATTTTGAATATCATTTTCATGATTTTCATTACTTCTTCCATTTTATATGAGTTGTGTAGTAATCTTTAGGCGTTGTTGATCTGTACTTGGCATTACAGCTTTTGCCCGATTTCACAAATTTTGTAAACAGACCAACGGTCGCATCCGTTCTTGACGAGTGTTTTTTTTTATAAAAGACCTTTTGCTTTTTGGGTATACGCGGCGCTCGATTTAATATTCAAAATCAAATACCAAACTTTGCAAAAAGCAAATCAATTAGAATCCTAAGAAACCCACGCGAAACTCTTCTCCAGATTCAAGCTTCCCCAAATACCTCCTCCGAATAAATATTTTCTCTCGCTCTGATGTTCCCGCAATGCGTGTGCAATGCCCTGGTTTACCAATTTGTTGTCACTACGGCTCCCGTCAACCACTCCAAATTATAGGAGGGATGAGGAAACAGCATCAAATATGCAAGCAGCAGCAAGAAAGATACCAATTTTTAGCATGAATTATAAGTATGGCGTGTATTCTCCAGTAATGAAGAGATAATAGAAAGATCATCAGAGATCTCAAACAAAATAAAAATGATTTTAATCGAAGAAATCTCTGGTACTCAAAATGGAAAATAGGCTCGGAAGAGCAGAATCAAACACGAAGAAAATAACAGTGATTTCTCTTAAATATGCCATCCTAAATCGCAGTGAAATACTTGAAAATGAGTGAAGAATTAGAGCCTCCTTTCCCTCTAGAGTTTCTCAAAAACAGTAATTAAATGAAATACTAGAACCTGACAGGGCTCCAGGCCCCCCAGTACCTCTGAACCCTACATTAAGCTCAGCTCTAACTAATGCTACGTATTAGGCTATGATCATCCCCCTTGAGGACCTGAGTAAATCTTTATAACAAAATAATTAAGTGAAACTCAAAAATAATTCACAGGATATTTCTCTGGTCAAGCCGGGCAAAATGACTCGATACAATCCAATATGCGAGATCAACTCCATGGAATTATTTGGAAAAATTGCCCCCTCCCCCTGAACTATTTTCCTTGAGCGTCCAACCCTCAAAGGGGGCACCAGAGCGTGTGGGCCCCGTGAGGACACCTTACGCCTTTTGTTAACACTCTAGAAATCAGTAGAAGCCAATAAATCCCCGGTAAAACTTTCACCCGAAAAATCCGATAGATACTTTCCCCGTTTGTATGACTCGAATTATCGCTTTAAAAAGCACGAGACCACGCCAAACCCCCTACGATACCCAGTCTCCCCGTTAACTCCCTCAATAGCATCGATGCCTTGCACGAGAATCCGCCAATTCGCAAAACTCCTCATGACGTTTGGGAATCCGAGAACCTCGCAAAATCCCTCTTAAGAGGAGGGAAAAAGGCCCTTCGACCTACCAAAAATACTCAAAAACCCTTGGGAATGCGCACGCATCAATAATCACAAACTTTACGAATGCAACTCACTCCGAAATCTGATTCGTTGAAGCTCAGCACGTGGTCGTCCTCCGGTTCTCGCGCACGCCAAAGGTTTTTGTTAATTATCTCGCAGTAATTACTCTCCAACGGTTACCCACTGCATCTGGTGTGGCCCTCGTGGTGGAACGCTCTTGCTGGACGTTGATCCAGAAAGAGAAACACGCAGTAGATCCCACAAAATATACAAAATCAAAAGAACCATTCAAAAGAGATGCAATAGTTGAGATATCTTCCTCTTACCCTCGGTTCGACGACAGTTGAATGATAGGATCCCTCGAGGAGCAAATGAGAAAGTTCCGTTCACGCCCTGCTGTTTGGAGGCGCCGGCTTTGGTAACTACTTCGAATTACCATGGAGGAGGTTGCATTGACTCCGGTCAATCTTTGATCCAATCAGGAAACTCGGGGTATTTTCTCGTCATGGTGCTGCCCTGCTTTTCCCTGGTGCCTCTGACAGCTGACCAATTAGCCTCAAGATAAGAGTTTCGGTAATTGCACCCCTCTGCCAGAGATTCGTGTATGCAACCGGGCCCCAGTGGGTGCTGACACCTTGTGGCAAGTGTGTGTTTACCGCCAATGTTTGAATGTAATCTCCGGTATTGTTATGATAGCTAGCGTTCTAGGTGTTGTGGTTTTATATTGCTGCTTTGGTGGCATTTCAATTCATGTTTTGTCCGCTCCATCGGTGTTTTGAGGTTTCTTGGAGTCCTAGTGATCGTTGGGAAGGATGTTCGTTGTTCCTGGTGACCCGTTTTTAGATAGATAGCCAGCCAGAGTCCCCATGTGTGTGTGTCCTAACCTCTAAACTACCCGTGGAGACTGTTATCATTTATTCAATAATTTAGTCCCAACCGTAATACCTCACACGTCCAATCGAGGACAAGAATGCCACACCGTTACATTATGATGCCATTCGTTATTCATTCTCGATTACAAATTGACTCAATTTAACATCGTTTTTGAATTTCATATTTCGATAATTAATCGGCCAGGTACTTTCACGCACACTATCATGCACATGTACCATCCATTATTTTTCTAGGTCAATCTTCATGATTCTGTTCTAAGCAATAAGTTTTTGGCTTTCAGCTTTATTCAAAGCTGCCAGAAGATCCTTGTTATTTACGATTCGAATGACTTTCACGTTTTAGTCACAAAAATAACAGATTCTCATTCTTTTTACTTCTCCTAGTTGAAAAATGAGCATTCGTATGAACAAATTTATGAACAAATGTCTAGATATTTTTATTTTATTAAAATGTTTCGATTAAACATGTTATAACTAAAAATTTACAAAACGTGGATTCCCTAATATGTTATATAGCCTCTAGCTTCTAACGAATATAGTTTCTAACGGGAATAAAAACTCTATCCGATCCATTAAGCGTGGACGGTGTCGTTAATTCTGATGTTTAAGTTCGAGGGAATTTTTGAAGCCCGAAGGAAAACCGAAACAACGGCTTGGAAGTAAGGAAGAGAGTGCTGAGAGACACAGGGAGAGAGACAGTAGGTACATGAGATTAGAGAAGAATAAGAAAGGCAAATGGAAATAAGGGAGATAAAAAAAAGTGAGTCTTTTCGCAGAGTAACCTCTTCGTGGACGAGGGGGTGACTACCTCCATGGGTGGTTTTTAAATAATTTTACTATTTCCATGCATATTGCAGGAAACAATTACAAGTGTAATTGCTAATAGAAGATTCCAGACGAGGCCAGGTTTATCTCGCAGGTTCAAATCTCGTCGACTTTACTTCGTCTTTCTCTGTACAGTTTACGGTTACACCTTTTTTTCTATCTCCGAGGTTCTATTCATTCTTTCACCATTCTTTCATCGTACTGAAGTAAAAAGAAGAATAAAAAATCAAACTAATTGCTTTGCTCGACTGAACCAATTATTTCAATAATGTATAAGTCCTGTCAAATATACCGCGTTGTGAGCTATGGACAGATTGTCACTATTGAGAGTATTTTCTAAATTGAATTATTCGCCATGGAAGGCAATTATTGTTAATTAGTATCAGGGGGAACCAAATGACGATGCAGAAAATGAACCTGCTCACAGACTTGAATAAATGACGGTATTTCCAACTGGAAATTTCTTCTGATTTAAATTGGTTTTCTGTGTAGGATTTACCAGACGTACTTATCAATACATCATATTTAATGAAGTTTTTTGGAACTATTTAAAGAACATGAATAAAAATGAAGACAAAAATGGAATAGTTAACAATTATCAATCAATGAAGGCACATCACAAGTACCACAAGGACTGGAAAACAAGCAGGGGTTCGAGCGTATCTGACAGACAGCACGTGACCATTGCTTTGTGCGTCAATAGCCTCTTTCTTTTTTTTATTTCTACCAATCCCATTGGTAGTAAGCTGCCGAATGGATCCGTAGCAATTCCCTATCCTTCTCACAAACATACAACCATCACCAAATGCTATAGGGTGTATCAGCTGAGATCAAACCTCGTAAGAATCGTACCTCCGGAGAATCACGCTTTCTTACCGGGGACGGCGGGGGGGGGTCCAGAATGGATGAAAACCGTCTTACGTAATGTGTGAACAATCCCCTAGGGGAAAATGTGGAGAATATAAAGAAACGATAGCCCAAGCCGACTAGAGCAGAATTCAGTCAACGACTTATTTATTGCAATTTTATAAAGGACATTTTGTAAAAGAAAGGGGGTACCCGCCCAAGGAAAAACTGTATTATGACAAACATAAAAATCATCACTAGGACTTCCATAGCGCGTCATCGTTGAAAAAATGATAAATTTTCGTAGGTACAATGGAGCACCCACACAAAAAAACAAAAAGTTGGCCGTCTTTCTGATTGTATACCTTCTTTTCCATCAAAAAAAAAAAAATGAAGCGGACACAGATATACTTATTTGCCCCCCATACCCGCCCTCTAATACAAAAGTTTCGAAAGATTAGACTTTTTCAACCCGGGATAAAAATTTTCAGTCTATCGGATCTCTCCAAGACTCTGAGAGACTAAAATCAGTCTGCCTGGATCTCCCGTAACCGATTTCGCGGCTCGGAGAGTCGTTGTTGAGAGACTTCAGTCTATTTGAGTCTTTGCCAACACGGTAGAGACAGGAGTCTCTCATTGGAAGATAAGGACTCCGAATTTTCGGGTTTGATAATTAAAATCTCGCTAAAATCAATTATTAAGTCATTAATTAAATAGACATCGGAGCAAGTATAATATAGTATAAGGGATGACTGGTGGTGGTGGGGGGGGGGTAATGAATTGGACAGCGGAGCAAGATGGGAGCAACTGGTAATCAGGTGATGGGCGAATTATATCGTGGGGTAAAATGTAATAAGTGGGGATCTGGATCACAGGCTCGTTAGCTAGTGGGGTAAAATGGGAAGGTAAGGTAGAATGGAACAGCCTGAACAATTGGCTAATTTGGGACGGGGGGTGGGGGTAAAATGAGGTGAGTGGCGAACTAAATGACAGGGTAATTAGCTAGTAGGATAAAACGGGGAGGTGAGGCAGACTAGAACAGGCTGGACGATGGGTGAATTTGAGCCTGGGGGGGGATAGGACGACAAAGTGAATTGGACGTACAAAAGTACGGTCCGCTGTTTAGTACATGGGCCTGATCAGTCAAGTACTAAAATTTCTACTCGGGAATACCCACCGTCCCGTTTTACGCCACTCTGATATTTGGCAGGCTCACCCATTTTATCCCGCTATCGATTTTACGCGACTATCTTACTAAACACTATTATTTAATTTACCTGCCGCCCAATTTAATTCTCGGGCTTATTAGCCTGTCATTGACTTCACCCCATTTTACCCCACAATCTGAGCAGTGAATAGCATTTTTGTCCTGTTTATTCCGAAATTAAATTTCACACCCCACCATCTAACTTCATCCCATCATTCAATTTAACGAAACATAAATAAGAAAATTTAAAATGTAAATTAAAGAAGTAAAAAAAAGTGAAAATATTAAATTAATTCACTACCGGATTCATCCCAAACTCCAATTCAGGTCGTTATCCCACTTTACCCTACTGTCGGAGTAACTATCGTTCTGGTTCACTTTAGGATTTCATTTAATCACTATCCCATTTTGCCACACTCTAACTAACCTTCTTTCCCGTTTTACCCCACAGGTAAATGGCACCCTTGCTTTCCCATTTTACCCCGCTGTCTAATTGGTCTACTCCACCCGAGTATCCCATTTTGCCCCATTGTCCCTTTTATTCCAATTTCTCTTATCATGTCCCTCTTTCCGTTATCCCTTATTACCCCACTGTTTACCTTTCTTATCATATCAAACAGGAAAAAATACAATCTGCCACAAGCAGCTGCACAGCGCAGACAGATACCGGGCTAACCTGCGATCACTGGAGTTGAGCAATAGCGAGTTGGATTAGTAAAAGGATGGGTGACCGAAAGGGAACACGACGGACCGAGCGGGTGAGAACATCTGGAGAACCGCTTAACCGATTTCTTTTTTTTTTTCATAATTGTTGAATTCATGAATCAACTACATTAATATATTCAATTATTTTTCAACAATAAAATTTAAGGAGTTATTAGTGATCGATTAAGTATTGAGATATGTAAGTAGTGGGTATGGTGGAGATGTGTTTTGACGTTTTGAAATGACAGTCGATCTGCACCAAAGATTTGTATTGGTGAGGAGTGAGTGAATTACAGACAAATGAATGAAAACAGAGATTAGCAAGTGTTCAAACTAATAAATCTGGAAGTGAAGTGTATAGAAAATGAGGGAAACGGCAAAGTATTGTATCCCAAATTGTAATAATAACAAAGCCGCCAATTCAGATTTAACATTTCCGGGTTTTCCTCTCGATCTAGAAAGATGTAAAAAATGGTTAAGAGTTTGTGGAAATGAAGCCCTGATCTACCTACTTCCTCTGACACTTCATAACTCAAGATTTGTGTATTCTGCACATTTTAGTAATGCACAATACTCTAAAAGGACACAGAAATCATTGAGTAGGAATACCATTCCTGACCGGTTTGATGAAAAAATTCGTCCACTCAGTGATCTTGTTTTGAATATTTTCCCTCAGAAAAAAGATCCAATACTGTCGGAATCTTCTGTTGTCAAACTAGATGCTGCTACAGTGAATGAATTGAGTGAGTTTACCATGAATAATTCATTAAATAAATTGAACGTATTAAAATCGGTAAGGTCGTTTATTCATTTCAGTAACAAGTATTTTTGAGAGAAAATGTCAAAAGACTTTTTTGTAGCTGACGGAATTTCAATGGATAAATCCCTGTTGATATTTTCTGTTGAACTCACTTATCACTGAGACACTTGAAAAAATGTAAATGATATTGAATCAACCATTTTTTATTGTGCTGCACTGTGATTACCAGGTCACTGAGATGGTTTTTGCTTTTCAGGAGGGACAGAATTGAATCAACCGTCGAATGAAGTTCTCATGGAAGGTGAGAATCTCATAGTCTTGTATACTGAATATAAAAAAAAACCATGATAAAACAATTTTAAAAAAACAATTGCAGTGAATTTCATCGACAGTATTCTATCCCTGTCAACAACATCTTTAAACTCAGTCCATGACATCCCCACTCAACCGATATCAACATCCAACACTTCCAGGAGTAAAAGGCCATTCAGTTTAAGTAATTATAATTTCAGTTTCAATCACCCAGTAGAACGATCAGTGTTTTCATCATCAAAATGAATAATTCAGTTCTACGAAATTCGATTCATTTGCTTTCCACAGTAAACTCTCGAGAGGATGCGTTATCCCCCACATCTGAAACAGTCAGGCCTCTACCACCCAAGAAGTCACGCAGTTCAGGTAAATAAAGTGATAATATTTGATTCATTCAATATTGCGTTACGCTGTAAATAAAACTCATGAAAATGTGTTATTCTTACAGAACTGAATGAACATCAACAGCAAATATTACCCACTCATCTGTACAATCATTCGTACTACTCCTCAAGGGTTTCACCCGGTATTCAGAGAAGTGTGAGAATTGATGAGGGTACAAAGTGCCTCTATTATTTTGTTAACTTGATTTGTCCAATTGTGGGTTTCGATTAGAAAATTCTGGTATTTGGAGGACAATTTCTATGTTGCACGTAACCCAGGAACATCTCGGTAGAAAAAATTTTCTTCCTTCTCTTTCCCATTTCCATATTTAATCATTTGAACCATCGACCTGAATGTCGTAGATAATATATGGATAAAATGTGTCATGATTATTACCCGAAGAAACCCCAGCGTGTCTGAAAACTTCCAGAATTTTCAAGCATTCATCCTAGTTCGTTGATTAGAATACATTATCACTTATTTAGGTGAAACTCCAGCGGCATCAAGGCCTGCGGACATCATCGAGAATGCGGCAACTTCACCGACACGACCAATCAGGAGGGCTTTATTCTCTCCTATTGAGATGAACCCTGAGAACCCTACAAATAATGGCACAACTGGAAAAGTAACGAAGAAGTATCGTCTATATAAAAAGTTCTTGCTTTCTGTATAATATTCATCATTGACGTATTGCTCGCGTGATCAGTGCTCGAATTGTGGCAGACGGTGAAATATTCACTTGACTCTGTTACTCATACCAGTCCATACAGCGTCTATTGACATGGTTTCGAGGTTACAAAAAGTGGGATATTATATCTATAGTGATTTATTGATAGTGATGTGTCGTCTCACCGCCCGGATGTGCGAAGCTACATGAGAAGATTATTTGAGAGAACAATAAGTAGTCTATGTACGAGTTCTAGTTCGCAATAAATATAGATCATATAAGTCAATTCATTCAATTTTTATCGATTCCAGTTTGATTCCTACAACTACCAATGACACATCCAAACAATCGTCCCGGATTTCATTTTTTAATACAGCAAACTTCTCTATTACATATTCCATATCCTTGCATTTCCGGACCTTTTTTTTCATGAACCTCATTCATCCATCACAAACTATAAATCCTACTGGATTTTTTCAATCACTAATAATTATCCGTTCCATTTCCGTATCACAAATCACCGACAATCCTTCGGGATTTCCCTTGATAAAATTCAACAATTCCCTTTTCGCTTACTTCAAACCATTCGCCAATGTATTGTGAGTATATCGCCGGATTAAATACTCAATTTAACTTGAGTAAAGGAAATCATCCACACAGAAGGTAATCCATGGGAGCATGGGGAATACGTCCATGGCTACCACGGTATATTCAAACTTTTCGGTCCTTGAATACGTTGGAAATGTATAAAACGCATTAAACTATATTTTATTAACATTGCATGCATGCGCCTTAAAATGACAAGTTAAAATCTTTCGATGAGTCCATATGAGGGTGAGCGACCATGGAACAGAATCCACATGCAAGATTTTCCCGCCAATTTTATTTTGCTCGAATCTGATTGGTTACGTGAATGCGTCCCCGTATAGATTCTGTTCCATGGACGCTCACCCTGAGTGCATTTGTGCTCGGTTTACCTTGATGGAATTAGCTATTGTCACGGCTTACCTGACTAAACTCTTTCATTAGAATACAGATCCTTTTTGGAATCAAACTTTTCGGTCCTTGAATACGTTGGAAATGTATAAAACGTATTAAACTGTATTTTATGTATTTGAATGGCTGCATAAATCTGAGTACTTGATGATGATCGAATCTCGATCGTCAATCGAATCAAGTTTAAGAGTAAACCAAAAAGACCAGGTAGGTCACAAAGGTCAGATGAGTCATCGTGGTCAAACGATCAGAATGGACAAGAGTCACAAGGGGATGATCAAATTTCATGAGGGTCAAATGTCACGAAGATCAAATGTTAGGAGCGTCAGAAGGGGATGATCAAATTTCACGAGGATCAAATGTCACGAGGGTCATAAGGGAATAGCCAAATTTTCAATTTTTCAGGGCCCTAAATTATTAAATAAAAATTGAATAAAGCTCAATAATTAACACCATTATCCTTCTTGCAATTGAGAGTCTGACATTGTTCTGTGTGACTTTTAAGGATCGTTTAAGCACCGTATTCCCTGGTGACGTTAGACCTTCGTGAAAGATGACCATCGTAACATTCAAGCATTGTGAAATGTCATCATTCCTTTCTGACTCTCGTCACGTTTGACCCTCTTCAACATTTGGCGATCCCCTTGTGACCCTTCAAACGTTTGGTCCATGTGGAATTTAACGATCCACTCGAACCCCTCGATCCCCCCGAAATGGTAAAAATTTAACCATTCCCTTGTGACTATTGTAAAATTTGACCATTCCCTTTTGTCGTTTGGTTCTCGCGAAATTTGATCGTCCTCACGTGACTCCCTTAACGTTTGACCCTCGTGAAATTTGATAATCTCCTCGTACCCTCCACTCTATAGGTGAAATCGGAAATTGAGAATCACTTAAAATAGTTAGAAATCGCGAAATCACCAGAAAAAAATCCCATACAATCACATGAAATCGATGATTGCATGAAATCATTGAAATGTCCTTGAAATCACGTGAAATGAGAAAGCACAGTTTCACCGGATTTCCAAATGTATGGCCCCTCGGATATAACCTCGTTACC
Source organism: Diachasma alloeum (assembly GCF_001412515.2). Lineage (NCBI taxonomy): Eukaryota > Metazoa > Arthropoda > Insecta > Hymenoptera > Braconidae > Diachasma > Diachasma alloeum. The sequence continues at coordinate 192,034 of NW_021680650.1, forward strand.
TCCAATATATTATGACATTCATGAGTAGATTATCCGTTCGTGCCTGACAATTACACAGAACCACATGGGGATAACGAAAAGCTACACCGTGACTTGTGTATTTATAACAATTCCCATTTAATCTGAAATACCTGTAATCCTGAACCGAGATTAGCCCCGGATCATGAGTTCTTCTACTTCCAACACAGAGAGAAGAATTTTCTACTTCCCACATAAAATCTTATAATTCCAGGACTCTGTCACACTAACATTTCAGCAGCAACGAATCCTGGAAATGAGGAAAATTTTCGCTTATCCAAAGGGTGATTTCTCCAAAAATCGTAGGGACCTGTGATAATTTTATTATTTTTTATTTGAAGGTACTGTAATGGTACTTGTATCAATCTTCGATTTTCATTTCGGAACATTGGAGATTATTAAAATAGAAATCTCCAATAGTATAAGAACATCATGTTCTTGCCGCAACAACTTCAGAGTTCTCCAATTCAAATATTCTAGTTCTTGAACTGATGATTTGCTCCATTCTATGGTTAATCGACTCTGGTTATAACTCACAAAAAAAGTCGGAAATTGAGAATTGTATCTGGATGTAATTCATGATCCCTTTGGTATTGAGATTACATCATCTGAGACATTGACAGAATTCAGGTTGAATTTCTGGTCAATTGATCCAGAATGGTTTATCTCTGTAGCATGCTCTTCGTTTGGGAAAGGAAAGATTCTCGATTAAAGAACGTAATTGTTGTTAATTGAAGATCTCCATTGTTTGTTGTGCAAAAACTTGATTTTTCCTCAATCGTAAGACTTGCCGGTTACTATAATTTTTTACTTTATTATCTATTTATTATTTATTATTTAGATTTTTAGAAGTGTTTATTACTTCTATTATTATTCGAAATAATTTAATTTTTGGAACTCGCTGTTAGATATTGGTATTTCTGAATTGTATCAGCATAACGATAATGCATGATAGAGCCCGGAGTTGCAGAAAATTAATAATTCAATTGTGGAAGCTACAAACTTTTTTATCTCTGTGAATAAAAAATCTTTGGGTTGAACACTTGAGTTTATTGCATTCATTCCCGATACACTTATAGGGAATTTTCCTGAATTCAGGGTTCCGGGGAAATTTCTAGGGATTTAGTGATTAAAAATTCAGAAGTTAAATGAAAAATGAACGGAAGCTGCATGTTCGGGTTCAATTATTCTATGCAATTTGATACAAATCGGCTAAATTCATGTCAATGTCGAATTGAATTGATCAATTGATTTAAAATTCAATATCAGGTATGGGATCATTGGAGATTCCATCGAAAATTCAAGTTATTTTTTTTTTATTGGAAATCGTATGATTTTTGTCCCGTTAGATAATTACTACTAAATTGCTCAAGAAATGTCAATTTTTTTCTGATAGTTTGGGCTTTTTCGTTGATAGCCAGAATTTCGGTTGGAATTTTACATGCTTGAGGTGCATTGCATCTCGTGTCTAACGCATGGATTACGTGTACAATGGAAGCAGTTTAAATATTTACCAAATTGTTACAATCTCATAAACACGATTCTTCCCCCATAGAAACCGTGATGTCCTTGACATAGACCACCCGTGAATTGTGTAACAATTTGAACAATGAGAGTGAGGCGCGATTATATATCCAGTAGAAAAGGTCCTCGTAGCGGTAGCCTGCCTGACAGGAGATACGTATTTAACTAATTCAATGGTTTGCTGCCAATTCAGTTCTAGCGCATTATTCCTGATCTCTCCATAATTAACGTATGGTATATAGTTCGGTACCTTGTTACTCATTGTCTGCTTAATTTAAGGGTTCGTCCGGAAGGAAACTATCAACGCAGATCATGAGCCAAGAAAATTTCAGCACGATCTCCTGGCATTGCTTTTCCTTCCATTCCTTGCATGTTAATGACCGGTAATCAATTCCCTTAGTCCCCTACTTTGTGACACACACTGTTAGAAATTTTTTGTAACGTTGTACCATATGCATTTTTTATTTTTATTGTTATGAATTCAAATTCAATTAAAAATTCCTTTTCCATCTTGGATACTCAATAATATTGAGTCCTTCAAGGTGAATGATAATTGCAATCGCAAGCATAGTTTGGATTTTTTGGAAATGTTGTGAAAAATAATAACATATTAGAAAACTTCAAGTCAATTAATTATTCTTTGGATTTTGAAATTTTTTCCGTTAAATTTGAAAGTGATTTTAACAGTGTATGTATTTCTACACTGCAATTTTTTTCCATAATGGAGACCATGGAATCAGACGAATCCACAGAATTCCAGATTTGTGCATTTGTTTGGAGATTTCCCTGATGAGACAAAATTCGAATACGAAATGATGATCTTTCGGATCCTTCTTGGCCCTCTCAATGACTCGGACTAATGTTCTATTCGCAATTATCTTTCCAAGAGATTGTTAGGATGAGAATTTATTTCCACACTCAATTTGAGTTTAAAAAACCTATCATTTAGAATGCCTGAGGGATCTGAATCGGTTATACCAGATGAAATGTTGTGAACTAATGACATTCTTCATGTATCACTAATTTGTATTCCTTCTAATTGTTTTGTCCACTTCCGGTTCAATTCATGGAACAAACACTGAATTTCCTTTAAAGAACTCTTCCCTCAACCCTCCATATTCAATTTCGTCTCATTGTCAATAATAGCGCCTTGTCTATTAACAAGTCCAGCTTCTATCCCTTTTCCTTACTCCTATAGTTACCGTGCACAGAATAACGAATAAAAAAAGAATGGGTAATGCAAGAATGAGTGGGGAACCAATAACTCCACGTAAAGCCAAATTACTGGAGACTATAAAGACACAGGAAGAAGAGTTCAATAGAAAGATTCGTGAATTACAGGAAGAACAGAATGCTCTCGAAAAGCTTACATGTGATGGCGAATACTTTACTCTTCTTGATCTTATTGAATCAATGACGCTGCGACAAATTCTTGAGGCGAATATTCGGAATAAGGGAAGGGCACCAACCGGTCCAGGTCTCAATCAGAGCATGTTGGATCACCTGAAGAAATGTGCTGAGAAAGTGACTCTGGAGAACAAACAATGTATCATTCAGTTTGATGAGGTATCACTGAAACCGGGGTTGTTATACAATGACAGTACGGGTACTATTGAAGGTTTCGTGGACACTGCCTGCAACCAACGCGATAAGGCGATTGCGGACCATGCGTTGGTACTGATGATTCAGGGAGTGGGTCCAGCCCGATGGAAGCAGCCTACTTGCTTTCTACTTCGTCAAGGGTACTGTCGATCAGAAAACATTGAAGGACATAATCGTATCGACAAATAAAGCACTCGATGAGACTGGTCTTGAAGTGGTAGCTACTGTCTGTGACCAGGATTCCATTAACGTTGGAGTCCTGAACAGTTTGAGAATGGATACTCATGGAAGTCTCACTGGTTGTTACTTTGAAGTGAATGGGAAAAAGAGGTACATTTTGTATGACGTACCACATCCTTTCAAATGCATTAGGAACAATTTCAGTGACTGGAAGAATTTCAGGGAATTTCAGTGACTGGAAGAAGAAGAATCCAAATCATAAACTGGCTGACTATCCTGGGCGTATGCTTTTTTGGGGAGTGTAAAAGGCCAAGTAGAGCCACGTACTTCGAGCCTATTATATCGAAAGGAGTCATGGTCTTGAGATAAGTAAATTGAAGGATTATCTGTTTCCCTCCTCGAAAGCGAAAATGAGTGAAGTATGCTGCTAAGACTCTGAGCAGATCAGTTTCAAAACTCATCCACTGTATAACAAGTCTAACGAATGATAAACTCGACTGAGGGAGATGTCACGTCGCAAGTAATTAGAGAGCTGAATGAAATGTTTGATTTTATTAACGGACCTGCTAACAAGAACGATGAGAAAGGAAACTCCTCTGAGGACTCATGTGACTGAATTTTCGAAACATTTGGAAAAATGGGAATACTTCCGAGTATTAGGGATGAGTTTCTAGGGGTGGAACGGGAAGCGCTCACAAGTCAAGTGCGTAAGCAGTCTCGAGATCAAACTGTCAGGTTTAGAGGGTCCTTGGCGTTACTTCAAAGGTGAGATTAGTTTCGACAAGTTGAATCTGCGACAATTGAATCAAGATGCACTTGAAAATTTGTTCGGTGTTCTGCGTCAACTTGGAGTGATGAATCAGACACGGTCTCGCATTTCATCGCAGGTTTCAAAACAATAATTGTGCAAGGTCTGTCAACACCGCCCGCTAAGGGAGCCAATTGTGAGGCAGACGGAGCTCATTTATTGACTGATCTGAAGGAGTTCATTATGAGTCCCAATGAAAACTCCACGAATGAGTCAACTGTATCCTTGCAGAATATTTTGGGTTGTTCAACAGACAAAAGTACCCAGCATCCAGTCATGGTGAGTCACGCCAACGATGATAATCTTCTACATATCCCAGATGATGAAATCCAAATCGAATTCCTAAAACTAAGTGGAACCCATACATGTGACGACGAGTTGAGATTTATGCAGAGATCGCCATCATCCATCGCCCATGACGTCACGCATGTTCTATTGAGACAATCTGATTGCCTGGATTATCAATCAGCATTTTTTTACCTGAATATGAGCAACAACTCGACATCTGATGGAATGGACTCGCATTTATCTCAGAATTTTCTATCGATGGTCCAAGAGGCTATCGAAACCTTTGATACAAAGATTTTCCTCTGCCTTTTTTTGACAGACATCAAAACCATATGCATTGGTGCCATGTCATATGATTGTGATTTAACGCGGATTACATGCGGTATTCATGGACGTGAAATTACAAATAAATTGTTGGAAGCTCTCAGACACCGACTCATTCTGGATGAATCTAAGAAGAAGAATGATGAATTCCAGCATCTCGAGCATGAATCAGTCAATGCAGCTAAAATTGCACAACAAAACGGTCGAGCAAAGTGGTGAGCTTTGCCCCCTTTCATACTCCATTTAACTACACGTTATCGTTTCTTTTCTCACATCTCTAGACTTTTTCCATTGGTTTTAACATCCATCTCTATCCTCCGGTGTAAGTATATATTTGTTGAGGGGAAAATTACAATCACTTCATCCTTTCTTTCATACGCCCTTCTCGCCATATCTCTCCGTTTCTATTTATAACTTATTAACGAGCCTGCTCGTTAGATGAACTCATCATTCAGCAATTTTCCTGGTGATTGAATTAAACCCTTCGTCTCAGACATTTGAATTTATCAATATAAACGCTAGCTGCTCCTTATGATTCGTTCTTCGTGAATCAATAGAAATGATTATTCTTTATGGAATGAACTTCATTTGAATCTAAACAATGCGTTTATTCAAACAGTTCGTAAAAAGCTTCAAATGCAACTGAAACCCGGTTTTCCTTCTTATTTTTTTATGCATCAAATGAATAGCATCAAAATAAGAAAAATGTTTCCTTCATTCAAGAAAAAACTTTATTGGTTAGTAATGAAATAATTCTTTACACGGTGATGAGAACGAATTTATTAACATGTGATAATTCTTCATTTGGATCAAATAGATCGTTTATTTTAATTTACTCGGGGTTTTATTTAGAATGAATGAAGTGTTTATTCTAAATAATGGAATCATTTTCATTCCTATAACTATCTAGAATTTCTTTATTTCACTATATGGGATTTCATCCTCGTGAGGGTAGTTCAGGCTTATTTGGAGACGAAAACTCTGATGACATTTTGATCTCCGATGCTTTGTCTGAGAGTTATCAAATGAACAAAGACCGCCAAACAAATGTATTTTATATTCAATACAAGGGGGCCAAGGCATTGAATGTCTCAGCGCTTCCGATCAATTTTATTCCTCAATATCGAATGAGAAAGGAGATATGAACCTTTTACGTGGACTTCCATTGTTAGGATCACATTGCGTGTTGGATCCAAATGGCACTTAACTCATGGTTCAATTCGTCGCGATTTTCATCACCTCGCTTTGGCGACAGAAAAACAAAATTCATAATGATCTATTGTGTATTGAATGCCCAAAGGATTGTCATCTTTTTCATTCTTTGGCGGCTGATGTTCGCTTTGTTGATCAATAACACGGTACTACAGAATTTGGGTCAGTTTGACCACAATTATGAAATCTACATGGTTTTGAAGATTTTTTCACGCTGATTACGAATCTGCTTGAAAAAATCCTGTAGGAGGTCTAGTTATAGAGTAATAAAATATTGAAAACCGGAAAACTAGCTAAAATGCTCAGTTCGAATAATTAATTAAAAAATGAATTTGGTCGTTCTGAGTTCGTTGAAAAAACGCTTGATTGGTGGAATTCTCATCTTTCTAGTGATTGCTCCCTCCCTTCGATTCGTTGCGTGGAAAATCCTAACAAAATTCATGAAAAATTAGTATTTTATGAGAAAAAGAATGGTTATGGTTGAGCGGAATGGCCGGAAGTTAGTTATGAATTTTTGGAAAAGTAATTGTAATCAGGATTAAAAGATGCCCTTCCTTCAAGGAAAACTCCTGATCAACCTGGTGAAAAATCATCCTGAATTGTGGAAGAATGTCGCACCTGATTTTGATGCAAAGAACTCAGCCGTCTGGGAGGAAATTAGAAATTTTTTTAATCCTCCCATTTCAGGTATTTACTTTTGAATGGAAAGGACATATTCAATTTTGATATTCACTACTAATTTTTGCTACAACCAGACCACAAGTCTGCTCGAAACTTCAAGCCTAGGTATGTCGTTTTGTCATCCTTCATGGCCTGCAATTGAAGGCTGCATGACAGGGACATGTCTGTGAACGCTTTTGGAGGCTGTACCGGGATTTATTATTTTTCTAAAAGTTCTTGAGATTGAGAAGTTCGAGTCTGACGCCGAAACCCTATCCCAGACGTTGACGTTTCCAGATGATTCTGATTTTCCCCCGAGATGAAATAAAGAATAATTATGGAAACCTGAAAATTACTTTCCATTTTTACTTTGTATCCTTAAACACTTGAATTCTGGTTCATTATCCTTAATAAAATGATCCAATTGTGAAAATTTCAGTAATATATTCGATTTATTACTGTAAACAACTAAATTGTAACAAAAATAATGGCTAAATGAGCCCAATGCTAAGGTGTGGAGTGATTAATGAAGAAAAACATGAATCAGCGGATTAACAGTTCAGTCATGGGAAGGTGTTGAAAATCATCCTTCAGTCGGACTAAATGTCGAATTTTGCTCGCTCGGCAACCTTTGGGCATCGACGAACACGCACGAGGACGATCGTGCGTGTCGTATCTTTAGTACGCCATCGAACTTCATCGAGTGAAAGTGCCGGAAAATTATCGCATCTATTATCGAACATTATCATCGCAAATCATCTTCTTTGTTAAGTTGTATACAGTCCACTCGGAAATCATCTATTTATTGAACTATGTGTTGTGTAATTTTCAGTGCATAATTATTTGTTTATTAAAGAAAACTCATCAAATTACCTCCGGGTAATTATCAACCTGTTAACCCGAACCTCACTTTTCCTCCCGACCACTCGGCTCATCAAATCGTTATTGATTTCTAACATTGGTCCTTCGAGCCGGATAGTGGAGTGTAAAAGTGCGGTGTTGAAAGTGGCTAATTATGAAGGACAGGGACAAGAGACAGTGTGGTGAAGTGCAGTAACACGTGGGGATCATAGACGCTGGGAACACGTGGTGCAACGGGGTTCACACGGCTACGCGCACGGACGACGAGAATCGAGTCGAGTAGCAGGGGTTACTCAGCGGCTCTACGGTCGGTAACTCAACGACACTTCATCAGGCTCTACGGTCGGTAACCCATCGACGGTTGGCGTAACGACGGTCGGTAACTCATCGGCACCTCAGCAAACCCTACAGTCGGTAAATCATCCACTTTCTTAAAATGAAAACACGGAATCTCATCGAATTGGTCTTGTTTTCATGACTGACGATTCTAACACGAAGGGATTATCTTGGGCCGAGGAAGTCGAGAACGTTATTTCTGACTTGGCATCATCGAGAACACCGAGGGAAATTTCAAGGACCTCGAGAATCCAGAGGGAGACGGAGCTGGCCTTCTAGGAGACGTTCGCAGTGCTCTCGAAACTTAACCGAAAAGCAGGACCATAAGCTCGTGGCCCGTTAACTTTGAATACAAGGTTAAGACCCAGAGGAGCCGCCTGTCAGTATTGAAGGGCACCATCGGGGAGATCAAAAGGGAAGACATCGCAAAGCTCAAATCGGAGGACATCGAGGCCCATCATCGCATCGTCGAAACACAATGGACGAATTTTTCGTCTTACCACGAACAGATGCTGGAGGAGGCTACGGAGGAGATCTTTTCGCATCCTTACTTCGTCTCTGATGTCTTCGAGGAAGCTCTCCAGTCCTATACTCGAGCGACAAGAGAGCTGGGGAGCATTCAGGCAGCTATTCAAACGAACAATAGGGCAGAATCATCAACGGGAAAATCATCATCCAGTAATCTAGAGAAGATCAAACTGCCTGACTTCGACGGGAAATATGGGAACTGGAAGAGCTTCCACGACATCTATGTCTCGCTCGTGCATAACCAGCCCTTCAGCAGACATTGACAAGATGGTGAGGTTGAAGAATGCACTGAAGGGCAAGGCATCGGAACTCATCTCCAACATCGGACCTGAGGGAGCAAATTATCAATTTGTTTGGGCAAAGTTGGTCGCTCGCTATGGAAATCCAAGGCTCATCATGGCAGCGCATCTCAACAAAATCCTCAATCTTCGGGAGCTCAAGGAGAAGTCAGCGACAGGACTTCTCTTCATCATTGACACTGTCTCGGAGGCCCTAGACGCGTTGAAAAATCTTGGAGCGCCAGTCGAGCATTGGGACATCATAGCGGCCCACATCGTGAGGAAAGTCATCGACACCAAAACCCGAGAGGATTGGGAAATGTCGCTAGGGGATTCAACGAAACCTCCCGAGTTGAAGGTCTTCATGGAGTTCCTCACGGCCAGAGCTAGGGCCTTGGAGAACGTCGAACGTGATGAGGACGGAGCAGCAACAGGCAAGGGCTTTCAGAAGCCTAAGTCATCGGCCTCAGTTAATCAGATGTCCNAAAAATCTTGGAGCGCCAGTCGAGCATTGGGACATCATAGCGGCCCACATCGTGAGGAAAGTCATCGACACCAAAACCCGAGAGGATTGGGAAATGTCGCTAGGGGATTCAACGAAACCTCCCGAGTTGAAGGTCTTCATGGAGTTCCTCAAGGCCAGAGCGAGGGCCTTGGAGAACGTCGAACGTGATGAGGACGGAGCAGCAACAGGCAAGGGCTTTCAGAAGCCTAAGTCATCGGCCTCAGTTAATCAGGTGTCTTACGCGAAAAAGGCATCAGGAAAGTCATCATCGGGGAGTGGGCAGACGTCTACACCACCGGTCGACAAGAAGAGGGAGTGTAGGGCCTGCCAGGAAGATCATTGGCTGGGGCCGGAATGCCCAAAGTTTATGGAGCTGAGGCCACACGAGAAGAAGCAGTTCTTAACTGACAAGGGGCTTNCATGGAGTTCCTCACGGCCAGAGCTAGGGCCTTGGAGAACGTCGAACGTGATGAGGACGGAGCAGCAACAGGCAAGGGCTTTCAGAAGCCTAAGTCATCGGCCTCAGTTAATCAGATGTCCTACGCGAAAAAGGCATCAGGAAAGTCATCATCGGGGACTGGGCAGACGTCTACACCACCGGTCGACAAGAAGAGGGAGTGTAGGGCCTGCCAGGAAGATCATTGGCTGGGGCCGGAATGCCCAAAGTTTATGGAGCTGAGGCCACACGAGAGGAAGCAGTTCTTAACTGACAAGGGGCTTTGCTACAACTGCCTGGGTCCTCATCGAGTACCCAGATGCAAGAGCAGGCAACGGTGCAAGACGTGTGGTGAGGAGCATCATACTCTCATCCACAACGTTCCACAGATGTTGGCTAGGGTGTGCTCTGAAGAGCAGAGCGCAGCTGCGCAGCAACAGAACACGAGCGGTTAAGTATCAATCTATTAGGACAATAAGTTGAACTGGGCTTAACCATTCCGTGTGTTGGCAGGATACATCCAGAACCTCATCCCACAGCAGTCACTCATTAAGGCAGATCCTGTTAGCGTATCATCAGGTCCATCATCACGCCAAGACACAGCATCGCAAATCAAATCTTCGGTCAGGTCACTCATCGAGATGAAGAGGTCATCGACCCCTCACAATCAGAATGAAGATCATCATCAATCAGAGGGGTACCACCTTGGAGGTCATCATCAATCAGAGAAATACCACGTTGGACAACAACGCCATTCAAAACAACGGCGTGTTGGAGATCTTCGACAATCAGAGAATCATCAGAACACTCATCAAGGGCATCATCAACAATCAGAGAAATACCAGGTCACTCATCAACGACAATCAGATCCATAACCATTAAAGCAGGTGGAAACCATCAACGTTCTGGAAGCTCAACGAATTCCTCAGGGAACATCACAACTGGTAGTCTTGGTAACAGCTACGGTCAACGCCCTCAATCATCGAGGATTCTCAAAGCCAGCAAGGATCCTCATCGACCAGGGTTCCGAAGTATCACTGATTTCAGAACGCTTGGTCAATCATTTGCGATTGGAACGAAAGTCATCATCACTGGTCATCATCGGCATCGGAGAAACATCATCGGGGAACA
>NW_021680650.1:202917-241387 GCF_001412515.2 Diachasma alloeum
CATCTGGAAAACATTATCAAGCAGCTCATCGAACTTTGCATGGCGGGCGGCACGCCCCTGCAAAAATGGTGCAGCAATGCACCACAAGCCCTAGAGCAACTCGGAATATCATCAGGATCAGCTCCAACCATCGAATTCGAGGAATCAACGGTGAAAGTATTGGGACTATGCTGGCAGCCCAACACGGACACCTTCCACTATAAAGCAAAGACATTCACCAAGGACACCATCACCAAGTGCGTAACCTTGTCCGAGATTGCGCAAATCTACGATCCTTTGGGACTCATCGCGCCGGTGATCGTCACGGAAAAGATACTCATCCAGGAATTATGGCTGCTCAAACTTAACTGGGACGATCCCCTTCCAGATGACTACAAGGATCGCTGGAAATCATTCAGAGAGCAACTTCAACACTTGAGCAGCCTATCAATACCACGGTGGCTACATCTATCGCCCGGTATATCGGAAATTCAACTTCATGAATTTGCGGACGCATCAAATCTGGCAATGGGGACATCGGTCTATCTCCGTACATCCGCAGCGACATCGGGAACGTCTGTCACCTTGGTTTGTGCCAAGACCAAGGTGGCACCTCTCAAGAAGAAGACCATTCCAAGACTGGAGCTCACGGCAGCAGTCATGGTCACAGAACTCGTGGCTTATGTCAAAAGGGCTTTAAAATTGGACAACATCGATATTTATCTATGGAGCGACTCATCGGTAGCCATCACCTGGATCAACGGGGACCCTGCCCGTTGGAAGGATTTCGTACAGACCAGGGTTCTTAAAATACGAGATTCCCTGCCCTCTGCAACTTGGAGACACATCAAAGGGAAGGAGAATCCGGCGGACTGCGCATCAAGGGGTCGCACCCCGAAACAACTGGCGGAGCGCCATCTATGGTGGACAGGGCCATCATGGCTTGCCCTGCCACCAGACCAATGGCTAGCATTGTCAATGGACCTAGCATCAACAACAGAGGTATCATCAGAAGCGGCACAGGAAGCGAGGCTGCCCATCATCAGCTCAAATCCAGTGCAGATTGCCGAGGCAAATGCGCTAATCATCAGATACTCATCACTCACAAAGCTACTGCGGGTGACAGCCTGGGTAAACCGCGCAGCAAAATGCTTCAGAAGACAGCCGCTACCCGATTCTCCACAATTGGAACCAGAGGACCCCGAAGAGGCGAGACTANATCCTTCAGTCGGACTAAATGTCGAATTTTGCTCGCTCGGCAAACTTTGGGCATCGACAAACACGCACGAGGACGATCGTGCGTGTCGTATCTTTAGTACGCCATCGAACTTCATCGAGTGAAAGTGCCAGAAAATTATCGCATCTATTATTGAACATTATCATCGCAAATCATCTTCTTTGTTAAGTTGTATACAGTCCACTCGGAAATCATCTATTTATTAAACTCTGTGTTGTGTAATTTTCAGTGCATAATTATTTGTTTAATAAAGAAAACTCATCAAACTACCTCCGGCTAATTATCAACCCGTTAACCTGAACCTCACTTTTCCTCCCGACCACCCGGCTGATCAAATTGTTATTGATTTCTAACAGAAGGTCCTTTGTCTTTTCACGTTCTCCGAATTCTGGATGGAAATTCTAGGGCACTGCCCCTTGTGTAGTATCTCATCTTCACTGATCAAGGTCCAATAGTAGTCAGGAAGCATGTGCAGTACGGATTTACCATTGTATCGCTTTTCCATCGACGCACTGTCTTGATGGAAACGTTCACCGTGTTCGTCACTCGTGTCGACTAATTTCTCGTGGAAAAAGTCCAGATGACAATCCAAGAAGTGTATTTTCAGTGACATATTGCAAATCATCTCTTTATAATTGTTAATCATGTCCTGTACCAGCTCTTGATAGTTCAGAGCACGTTCTCCTCCCAAGAATTCTGAGATAACTCTCTTCAATGAATTCCAGGTCTTGAGTTCGATTCTGTTGAATGTTTGAATGAAGTCTGCGTCGTTTTTCATCAGTTTACGCTTTTGTGGATCAACGAACACTCCCTCCTTAATGTTCGCAGCACTCAGTCCTGGAAATAATTTTTGCAAATAACTGAAGGCTTTTCCATCCTTCGACAGTTTCTTCACGAAATTCTTGACTAATCCCAGTTTTATCTGCAAAACTGGGAGACGAATCAGATCACCCAGGTAAGAATTACATAGGCTGACGATGAGAACAAGCCTGTATGAGCCCAGGGTTGGCGAGGCTCAGTTATTCAGGCCTGAGATAGGCTTGGTTTCATCGTTCACTTGAGCTTCAAATGAGGATGATTAAAGGGGCCATTGGCGAGGCTCAATTCAGGCCTAGTCCAGGCTTTCAGTATTCAGGCTCAGTACGTCAAGGCTTATTCAGGCCTCAGCAAGGCCTCGAAAATTCAAGTTACTTTCGATTAATTTCCTCAATTTTTATGTCAATACTCATTAGCTAATGGTGGTGAAAACATTATCNCGTCTAAGACGATCAACATTGGATCCGGAGGAGAAGAATCCAATCATTCTTCCCCGTCACTCGCCATTATCATCGCTCATCATCGGGGAGGCTCATCAACGGAGCTTCCATGGAGGAACTCAACTAACTTTGGCACACATCAGACAGAGGTACTGGATCATCGGGGGACGAGCTCCAGTACGTTCCCACATCATCAAATGCGTAATTTGCGCACGTCATCGAGCATTGAGAGCTGAACAGCTGATGGGACAGCTAGCAACACGACGAGTGACACCATCGAGGGTCTTTCTCCACTCAGGAGTAANCTTTTCACGTTCTCCGAATTCTGGATGGAAATTCTAGGGCACTGCCCCTTGTGTAGTATCTCATCTTCACTGATCAAGGTCCAATAGTAGTCAGGAAGCATGTGCAGTACGGATTTACCATTGTATCGCTTTTCCATCGACGCACTGTCTTGATGGAAACGTTCACCGTGTTCGTCACTCGTGTCGACTAATTTCTCGTGGAAAAAGTCCAGATGACAATCCAAGAAGTGTATTTTCAGTGACATATTGCAAATCATCTCTTTATAATTGTTAATCATGTCCTGTACCAGCTCTTGATAGTTCAGAGCACGTTCTCCTCCCAAGAATTCTGAGATAACTCTCTTCAATGAATTCCAGGTCTTGAGTTCGATTCTGTTGAATGTTTGAATGAAGTCTGCGTCGTTTTTCATCAGTTTACGCTTTTGTGGATCAACGAACACTCCCTCCTTAATGTTCGCAGCACTCAGTCCTGGAAATAATTTTTGCAAATAACTGAAGGCTTTTCCATCCTTCGACAGTTTCTTCACGAAATTCTTGACTAATCCCAGTTTTATCTGCAAAACTGGGAGACGAATCAGATCACCCAGGTAAGAATTACATAGGCTGACGATGAGAACAAGCCTGTATGAGCCCAGGGTTGGCGAGGCTCAGTTATTCAGGCCTGAGATAGGCTTGGTTTCATCGTTCACTTGAGCTTCAAATGAGGATGATTAAAGGGGCCATTGGCGAGGCTCAATTCAGGCCTAGTCCAGGCTTTCAGTATTCAGGCTCAGTACGTCAAGGCTTATTCAGGCCTCAGCAAGGCCTCGAAAATTCAAGTTACTTTCGATTAATTTCCTCAATTTTTATGTCAATACTCATTAGCTAATGGTGGTGAAAACATTATCATCATCTACAAACATAGCTATAATTTTCCGCCAAGTTATCTAAGCTACCCCCAGACCAGGCCTAGAGCAGCCCTTTGTACACGAGGCTACATAATTATTATTATCCTTATCTATAATTAATTAATCAATCGATTCTGAACTCATAGATCCATCGGACCTATCATTTATTCAAGTTCAGGAAGTTTAATTCGTTAATTAAAAGTCGCAGGTAGCCGAGTGGATAGCGCGCTTGTCTACGGATCAGAAGGACCCCGGATTGAACCCCAGCAGAGGAGCAAATTTTTAAATGTTTGATTTCATTGTATTTCAATTTCCAGGTGCGCGGTAATAATCCAGGACGAATAATTAATAGAAACTAATGATGATAATAATTTTTTTCCCATCCATTGTTAATTAACCGACAACCGAAATCACCAACAACGCTTAGCAACAGTGATGTACGGTCCGACCGCACTCTCTTTCATAGGTTACTCTAAATTCATAAAAAGGGTTATGAAGCAATAAGAAATTGTTTATACAAATATCTGTAAACAATACTCCAGTTTATTTAGCCGAAGCTCGATTGAGCCTTTAAAATGTGGTAATTCAAGGCTTGAATCAAGCCTTGGCACCGAGCCTCGTTCAAGCCTTGCGGACTAAGCGTGAAACGAGGTTATCATTTTAGGGCTGAAGGAGAATCGATCCAAGGCTGAGCCCCAGTCCTGATTGCACATTTCCGAGCCTTGGTCCAGGGCTGGATGAGCCCTGTTTCTATCGTCAATTCTTACCTGGGCAGGATCGGCGAGTGGTTCCCGTATAACATTTTTCTTTCCAGACTGGAAGGTATCCCGAAGGGGCCAGTCCTTGCGAATGTAATGCTCTGAGCGTACTCGACTATCCCATTCACAAAGGAAGCAGGGAAATTTAGTGTTTCCTAATTGTAGGCCAACGATGAGGGCAACCATCTTTAAATCCCCGCTAATTCGCCACTGGTAGCACTCATATCAAATTTTCTCGAAAAGGTACTTGATTATGTCGTGCTACTCCTTGAGTGTAGTGGAATAGGCGATTGGGACTGATGGATACTGATTCCCAATGTGTAGCAGAACTGTTTTCAAACTAGTGCATGAGAAATCTATGAACTATCGCCATTCATCTGGCCTATGTTCAATCCCCATACCCTTTATCAATCCATCAATATCAGAAGCATACGTGAGATTTTCTTCTTCCGCGAAAAACTGTTGGAAACGGCGATCTCTAGAACGGAAGTATGAGATATATACTCCCGGAAGTAAAAGATGATGCTCCTTCAATCTTGATGCTAGCAACTCTGCTTGGTATTTAGATAAGACTGAGAGATCCTTCACCAAATCATTCAGAGCTTCCTGAGTGAAGAGTTGAGGCTGATTCTCGGGTTGGGCTAAAGACTCTTCATACTCAGGATCTGTGCTGCTTTCGCTCACTTCTTGATAAGACATGTCCACTCGTGAATCAGATTCTGGGGAATAATAGATTTCGGATTGTCCACCAATGAACGATGGAGGATCCATTGAAGCAGCTTCTGGATCAGACCAAAAAAAGAGCCGGTAACATGATCGATGGGCTCTCTCCATGTCGCTGGAACATTGAATGTCATCTCGGAGATTGCGTCTTGACTATAATAGAGATTTCGATGACAATTACTGCAAACGGTGTGGGGCACCCATTATTTTTCTAGGTTCCTCGCTGGTCGTTGAAAAACCTTTATGAATGCTTCCAATACAGCTGGGGTGATGCTTCTCCTCTGATTCTCAGGTGTATATTTACCACACACGTAACAGAACTTGTTTGGGGAAGTTTTATATTCGCAGTGCATAATTACGTGATGAAAAAATGATACCAATTTGAATATGAGATTTTTGAAGCAAATTACATCTCTTCTGTCTTTGTTTTGTTCATAAACAAATCAAATTATTCGAATTTCGTAGTATATAACTGTAATGAAGCACTGAAGTAGTTGAATGGTGTGTGACGGAATGTTAGAAATACCGCCACCTGTACGAGAGTTCACCGCAGAATTGGAAAATTGCGGATTTTCCATAGAAAGGATTGTAAGGAGAGAAAGAGTAAACGGGGTGAGTAAATATTGTTAGGAGAGAGAATCGCGTCATATCCACCCTGAAGGTTGGCACCCCTATCAAAGGGAGATGCAACATCCCTAAATTTTAGCTCGAGCTTTGGGTATCGGTCATCAGAACATCAGGACATCAACATCGGCGGGAAAATAACGTTCAATTCTTTAAAATTGAATATAGAAAAAGTGTCGATGCACGTTAAAAACGATTAAAAGTAAAATATTCAGTCGAACTAAAAATATATAATTAGATTCTTGAGGTTTCGAGTTCACTTCCGGTTTAGTTTCGGATTGAGGGATTTACGGTTAGGTTTATTACGGTGTAAGGTAAATTTACAGTCAGTTGTATTTACCATTTCGATTTATATTTTCTTTAGTTTCGCCAATTCTGAGTGGAATGAGTCTCCACCGGCGTTCGTGGCCAATCGACTGAGCCTCCCGGTGAGATCTCGTTAGTTCCGTTGAGTGTTAGTTGCTGATCACCGAGGTTGAGCTGAAATGCTCACGCTCCCCAGCTTACGCGTTTCGTGGGGTTATTGGACTCACTGGTACGGTTGGAAGGTCATGTGGGTAAACTTAGCCCTCTCGTCCGCATGGATTGCCATGGGCCATTTTAAATTTACTTTTTTGTTGAAGGTGATTCCCCGATAACTCCAGGGAGAGTGACAGCTACCAAATATGCACTCAGGTGAAAAGTGCATTCGCGTTAATAAAAGGCGAACAGCTGCCTATATTTTCCCCTCAATCCGAGTTTTGTTTCGTTAAAGTTAGTAATTTCCTGTTAAAGTTCGGTTTTAAACTATTTGAGTTCGAGGAAGTAAAAAGCGCCATGCACATTAAAAATATAAATTATCTCAAAACTCCGGATTCGGGGTTTAAATTTGAACCAATATTCCCGAGCGGCAGTTTCCACCGACCGCAGAAGTGACTCTCCAGCGACCGGCTACGTGGCGCCTCAGTCGCCCGCCGCCGCCCGAAAATCTCGATCGAACACTGGAGCCATTCGCTGTTCCGCCATTATCCCAGTCGCATCGTGTTGAGGGAGCTCACGGAACCGACGCCGAGAGGACTCCTCGTGTAGTCAGGATCGGAGGGAAAATGGTAAAGATATCCCCTGATACCAAGTGCACACTCCCGAAAGGGTAGTAGTGCATAACTTCCCCCGAAAATCCGTAGGAGGACCATGGGAGGCGAATGCGCAGGCCACGGCATCCTCGAATGACGACCTCGTGCCCTCTCCGGAAAATTAGTATTTGTAGAACGAGAAGTGCACCAAGTGAGTGCATAATCGGTTCACAAATACTCTCTTTATATGTAAGAAGTGTACGTGCAGTGATAAGTGGGGAATTAATAAATAGAATGGGGGTTATGCGTGCACACATGCCCTCTACGTGGTGTGCATGTAGCTGTGGTGCTGTCTTGGCATTATTTCTTTGCTCGAACGGATTGACGCTTCAATTGGGAGCGTTTTCCGTCCCGTAGCATTTTTCCTAATATTTAATTCCCCTCATTATAATTCTCCGTCGAATAGAAGCTCGTGATCTCCCCATATTTGAGGTGACGCCACGAGGCTTCTGATTGAGAGAAAATTCGAAAATGCCAACTGAGGGCACCCTGTGAGTGCTCATTCCATTCCTCGAGTTTTCTCCGTCGGTAAATATTTGGTTTCATTCCCCTTTTCGTTAATTCCTCGTCACCAACAGTTTTGTACGTGGATGGATCCTCATGCACGCCGTTTCCGGTGGTGCAGAGAGATCATACACATTCAGGGTGTTTCTCCCTTCTTTCCCTCTCACGCGAATATCTCTTTCTCTCAAGGTCCATACGTCTACTCTCTCTCTCTCTCTCTCTCTCTCTCTCTCTCTCTCTCTCTCTCGGAAATGTATTGTAGTAAATGAATTTGGAATTTCCGTTTATTTTGAGTTGATTTTGATAAATGAAATAAATCATGGGGCAATTTAACGTAATTCTCATGTCTCAGCTTTAATTAATTTTCCGATCTTGGTTCTAAGTATTTTGAATATTCCTTTGGGCTGCGCGACACCTTTTCCTAAGACCGAGCAACCGATCCTACCCCGCTCTCCGAATTCCTCCGAGCTAGTCGAAATAATTCCGCAACCTCTCCCTTCGATTTTCCCTAGTTATCTTTAAGTCGAAGAGTTTTCTTCTCGTTTGGTTCCCTTTGGCTGCGGTTCGTTGATACCGCCGAAACAAAAATCAACTGGCGCCCGACATCAGTTCCTCAAAAGAGTAGCTGGCTTCTCGTTTTCCGGTTATGGCGTTTCTATCGTTTCTACGGTTTTCGAGAACTTCAGGGAAAATCGAAGTGGAAGAGGCCGAAGGTGACACACTACGGCTACGGTTCAGTATGGGATTTTCTGCGGGTTTAATGTTTCGGATCCAATCCATTCATTTTAGTCTACGTTGGGAAAAATCGCCGTCACAGAAGAAGCCATAAAAGAGGAAAGTCAATTTTATTATTTAAAATTTACGATCAGAGTTTGACGACTATCGCAAAATAGAGAAGAGATCATTAAATTTCTCAGAAGGATTTTTTTTATGAACAAGGACGAGAGCTGCAAGAAAACTTTTACAAAAATTTTGCTATTTCTATCAGATTCAAACATTTATCAAAAATTTGACTTCAAATTAACCATCCATCTCGATTTCCTTCATTATTTGCTACACAATTTAAGACTGGGCTAGTTTAGCAATAATTTTTGTTGTAATTTATTTGTTTACCGTAATCAATGGAATATATTACTGAAATTTTCCCAACTGAGTCATTTTATTAAGGATAATAAACCGAAATTCGCGTGTTTAAGGATACAACGTTAAAATGGGAAGTATTTTTCAGGTTTTCATTATTATACTTCATTTCATTTCGGGGGAAATTCAGAATCATCTGAAAGCTTCGACGTCAGGGATAGGGTTTCGGCGTCAGACTCAATCATCTCAATCTCAAGAACTTCTTGGAAGAATAATAAATCCCGGTGCAGTCTCCGAAAGGGTTCACAAACATGTCCCTGTCGCTCAGCCTTCAATTGCAGGCCATGAAGGATGACAACATGACATACCTAGACTTGAAGTTTCGAGCAGACGTGCTAGCCCGATTATAGCAAAAATGCGTTGTGAATATCAAAATTGAATATTTCCTTTCCATTCAAAAGTGAATACCTGAAATGGGAGGATTAAAATAATTTCTAATTTCCTCCCAGACGGCTGAGTTCTCTGCATCAAAATCAGGTGCGACATCCTTCCACAATTCAGGATGAATTTTCACCAGGTTGATCACGAGTTTTCCTTGAAGGAAGGGCATCTTTTAATCCTGATCACAATCCACTGGAGTTTACAACACCTGTTGGTATTGGTTTGAACTTGGCGCTTCTCCAAAAATTCATAACTAACTTCCGGCCATTCCGCCCAACCATAACCATTCTTTTTCTCAAAAAATGCTAATTTTTCATGAATTTTTTTAGGATTTTCCGCGCAACGAATCGAAGGGAGAGAGCAATCACTAGAAAGATGAGAATTCTACCAATCTAGCATTTTTTGAACCAAACTCAGAACGACCAAATTCATTTTTCAATTAATTATTCGAACTGCGCATTTTAGCTATTCTTCCGGTCCAATATTTTATTACTCTATAACTAGACCACCTAGAGGATTTTTTCAAGCAGATTCGTAATCAGCGTGAAGAAATCTTCAAAACCATGTAGGTTTTATAATTGTGGTCAAACTGACCCAAATTCTTTAGTACCGTGTAACTCTTAACGAAGTGTCGAAGAGAAAAGTCTCATTACAGTTCCCGTCTTTAAATAATCTCCATTAACTATTCTCACGCGGATAACATTCCATTTTGGGACATACTGTATATACTTGGAATGGATAGGAAAATGTCATATGAAGAGGATTGTTTGATTAAAATGCAGTATTTCTCTAGGTGTATATACATTATTCGCATCTGATGATAACGATCCATCTCATTTCACAGATACCTCAGTTGATGGGAATTTTACAGCAAAGATTGATTCCCGTATTTCATTCAAAAATTTTACTAGTTCCCTTGTTCTCCGTATCATAAATGGATGGAGATAACCGGTGTGGAGAGAACTCCCGCCGCTGAAGCCACTGAGAACATGGGAATTTTCCTTCTTACTCTATCCTCCCGGGGAAATGAAGGAAAAGGAATTCCATTTTTGTTACGATTCCATTAATTCTATGTTCATGGTAACTCATCCCTTCTCTTGCAGAGGATGATTCCATCGTTTCGAGCGGTTCTTCATGGAACATCATCTGAAGATTTGTTACATATTTCCCTTGTATCCTTATGGTTTACTAATACCGTGCTACGATGAGAAACAACTATTAAACACATCCGTGCGATTTCTGAGTTACTGTGACACCATTCACTATTGTTTCTCCTCAGCTGTTCTTCAAAACGACTTTTTCATCAACATTTTTATTTATTAATGTACATTTTTATGGACACGTAGCAACTGGGAAACTGAGTACGTGAAGCTTTGGATTAACTGAAATTGCTATATCAGTCGCCAACTACGAGAATACAAATGAGCTGTGATATATTATTACGTACTGCAAATTCTCATCAATTGTAACAATGAGATATTGATGCACGGACCAAGTGCTGTGCAAGAACTATCGTCTCTGTATATAAGGATATGATACTGATGTAAATACATCAAAATTGTACAGAAATATCCGTGAATTGATATGAATATGTATATGTAAATATATTCAATTACTTAAGTATATTTTAAACTCATAGTCAAAACGATTGAATAGATTTTGTATAGAATGATAAAAATTACGACAATAGGAAGAAAATGAGGAATGCCAAATCAATTCGCGATTCAGTTTGCCTGCCACTATGGCCCACGTCTCGTCTGAATATGTTCTGTTCAATCCCTGTAAATGCCGATCAATCCAATACTTGATAGAAAATAAGAGGGAAAACGTACCTAAAAATACTGTTCACATATAATAAACGAAATGGGAATTCCGTGACACATAAATACATAAGCTCATCTTACTTCTCGATGGTGATACGCAATAGTGTGATATTTTTTTTATAAATTTCATCATTACGCTTATCTAAATTGATATGATAGAAAGCACGTAAAACTAGTTTTGTTAATTCTAAGAGTCTCCGTTAATTAATCTCGAACAAAGTCATAGATTCATCATCATTATTCTTTAAATACGAAATTATTATTTAATTTTCGCCATCGAAATTGAAGTGGAAAGGTGCAAATAAAATGAAATGAGGAGACGCCATTGAGTGGATTCCCCTCGAAATGCTATTGCTTGAACAGATGAAAAACTATAATTTCTCCTGCGAAGGAGAATGATCCACATTCATAATTATTGCCAGTGAATCGCACCAAAAAAAGTATCAATTCATGTGCGTACTCCCAAAATCGATTAAAAATTTCGTTTGACCTTTTGAAAAAGCTATTTAAACCTTATACCCTGTTATATTTGTTGTATATAGTATTTCGAATCATCAGTTCTCCATTCGTTATCGACAAGACTGCTTATTGTTATGAGTTGTATTTATTAATTTAGAATTACCACAATTTCTCTAGATAAGTCATAAAATTGTTATTTATTGCCTTGATTTGTATTCAGCGAAGAGGATACTTACCATTCAATCTTATTTATTCATTAAAAGTCCCTTCAAACTCAATAAATGTTGTTCAGAAAGCAAACATTGACGCCTAATGAAAGTCTTAACAGAGATCAGCATTATTTAGAAAAACTGAATTCAATGATATTTAAATAATTCATGAGTATACGCATCGAAAAGATCTCATAATTGTTTGTATACTCTAAGATATGAATATCAACATATTATTTATCATCATAATTCATTTATCGATGAAATTAATTCCCAAAGATTCACTTTTCCTTCACCTCCCTCTGTGTTCTACACATTTTCATTTTCAAATAATGGAAGGAAAGAATACGACGCTTCCCACTGGCTCGCTCCGTCTAGTGCTTTCTGGTGAAATTGATTTCTCACAAGTTATGATCTCCCTAGGGTACCAGTCGGCACTCGACCAATCCCAGCGAAGCCAAATAAGCAAGCATTGGAGATATACGGAGTGTCACCCCACTGTATGTAAGGCACGGCGAGTTTCTCGCCGAGAGTCGCTCGCTAACAGTCTCTCGGCAGTGTTGCCACGTCTTACACGCAGAGGCTCTGAAAAGTATGGCTGCTGGCGCTGAGCCATACTCTCTCATAGACGCAGACGCGAGTCTTCTAGACCCCAAGAAGAATCAAATATTTCATCCCGGGAAAGTCTAACAGTCATGGGAGTTAAACGGGAGAAATGAATGGGGTCATGATCATCGCACTAATTTTTCCCATTTAACCACTAAGACTATTTAATTTCACTTTGCTCCAGTTTCCCCTAATAATTATTGCATATTTTTCTTTCAAATTTTTCCGAGTCTATTTCATTAAAAAAGGCATGGTATGTTTTGCAAAAAGTGGTAGAAGAAATTTCTGTTCCATGGTTTCACTATCCGGAAGACGATCGTGGAAGACAGTCGTATGTACTGCAGAGAAAAGTGTAATAAAAAATTGGATCAGAGTGATTTTAAACAGCTCAAATCCTCTAGATTTTACCGCCCATAAGAGAAACATAACAGCTCACACGCATTACTATAAGATGGCGAAACGTCGGAACACGCTTGGTCGCGGAATGGGTTGGATGTGTCACATCACGCCCTACCCTCTAATCTGACCAGCCAAAACCATAATGTAGAAAATGATCTTCGATATACGCCTTGACCCTCGGCTTTCGAAATTCATCGAATTTTTCCTTCAAGTTTTCCAGGATATGTACTAGGTGTATAGCTTAATCTTTCCCGTTTTTTCCATTGAGTGCGGTATCTTATTCAAAATTTAAATATTTCGGTGCCCGTTGACGATTTTGAAGGGTGAACTTTACAGTTTGTAATACGCTGTATGCCAGGCCTCGAAGAGCTGTATAACTTCCCAAGATAGTAGTATACACGATCGCGACCGATACGCAGCACATTCGGCACTGTATTCTCAACGAGTTCCAACAAGGAAAAAAAGCCATTGAAGCACGCAATTCGATTTGTTCTACTCTCGGATATAATATTGTGTCTTATGATACGCGTAAATATTGGTATAGACGCTTTAAAAATAGTGATTTCCATCTCAGTGACCTGGCACGTCCGGACAGCCTCTGAAATTAAAAAAATGGTGAATTGCAAAAATTACTCGACAATGATTCAACGCAAATCCAAAAAGAGCAGCTCAGCTAGGAGTTACTCAAGCCTCAGTCTATAAATGATTACATGCAATGGGAAAAATACAAAAAGTAGAAAGATGGGTTCCACACAAACTGACCGAACATAACTTCAGTCAACACATGAAACCTAGTCTTTCGCTGCTCGTCAAGTGTCAAAAGAAAAATTTTTTATGGAATATTGTGACGGGAGATGAAAAATTGATATTTTCTGTTAATCGCAAACGCAAAAAGTCATGGGTGTTCAAAAGTTCTCCTCTGCATCTTGTGGGATATGAAGGGTGTACTCTATTAGGAACTTTTGGCAACAGGTCAGGCAGTTACTGCAGAACGTTACAGTTGACAATTGAAAAAATTTAGCCCAGTACTTGATGAGAAGAGGTCATTTACTGGGCAAGGGAGCCCGAAAGTCATACTGCTCCAAGGTAATGCTCGACCTCATGTTGATCACACGACTCAGAAAACTATTTTAAGCTTGGGCTGGGAGGTTGTCCCGCACGCGGCTTATTCACCGGATTTAGCCCCTTCCGATTACCATCTGTTCCGGTCCATGTAGCGCGCCTTGGAGGAAAGCCGCTTCCGAACTCCGGACGATATACGAAAATTCGTCGATGACTTCATCGCCCCAAAGCCTGCAAGTTTTTTTCGCGATGGCATTGGTATATTGGCCGATCGATGGCGCAAGATCATCGAAAACGATGGACGGCATTTCAAGGATTCATCTAGTATTCACATATTTTATAATGTGACTTATTTTTTGATAAAAAAAAGGGAAAAATTAAGTTATAACCTACTATATAATCAAGATGAGTATTGCAATAAAATCTGCCAAACTCATCGCTTGCCCGGGAAGAAAAATTTAAGTCTTTTTGGAGTCTGCAAGACTCGCGTCTGCGTCTATGAGGGAGTATGGCTCAGTGCCAGTAGAGTGGTTACTCCTTAACATTTCGGTTCCCTAACATTTCAGTCGGAGAAGTTAACTTCCCCTACCATCGACAACGTAAATGTGTTTGGGTAAATCTGTGTGTCCCTCTGCGCGACACGACTGGGCAGTAAAATTACTCTCGGTATGTGGGATTGAAATGGGTAGATTCTTTCTCTCGATTCATCTATTTCCCAGCTCCGCCTCGTACGGAAGATTAAGGGCTTCCCGAACATTTAATTCCCTGAATTCTGGCCCCAGAGGCTGCAATGTTAGAGAGTAACCACTGTAGCCATACTTTTTCGACTGTCACATGTTATGAGTTTGAATTTTAACAAAAATGACATATGCAACTTGAAAGAACTGAATGCCAATGCTAAATTCTATACGTTGTCCAAGGTAAGAAGAATACTTTTGAAGCAGACGGTACGACAGAGACAAATGGCCCCCAAAATTGATCATTTCTCTCGACTCGCTTCGGGTATTTCAGTGCCCTTTCCAGTATATAGTATATTTCAGTGGCGCAGTGGTACTCGAGCGAGGAATGGGGGACCTGTTGGACTCGCGTCTGGCATCACTGGTACAATTTCACTGGGGTCTCCAGTGTTGTTTTCACTGCATACTGATCCATTTCTCTCCAGAGGGGTGAGTGCACATGGAAAAAATGCAAAAACTTACCGTTGTTCCTCGTGCAGGGCTTCGGTGGTGTTCTCCGCCAGCACTGGATCCTCGTCGCCTTTCCCCTGCGAGAACTGTGTGCGGCTCGGTCAGTGGCTCGCGTCGGACTCTTCTTTTTAAACCGACCGACGATTTGCAGCTGAGTGGTGCGACTAACGTGTCGTCTAGCTGTCGCTGGGGGTTTTATGTGTGGACTAGTGCGCGCGAAGTTCAATTCAAACATACGAAATTACTGTTTTGACTAAATTGGGTATTTAGTCTTGATATTTTCAATTAAAATGTTTTTATTGTGATAGGGCTTTTATCTCAACAAGCGACAAGGTACTATTAGGTGTGTAACTTAATTTTTGCCTTTTTGTATCAAAAAATATGTTACCCTATAAAATATGTGAATACTAGATCAATCCTCGAAATATCGTCCATTATTCTCCATGATCTTGCGCCATCGATCGGCCAACATACCAATGCCATCGTGAAAAAAACTTGTAGGCTTAGGGGCGATGAAATCATCGACGAATTTTCGTACATCGTCCAGAGTTTGAAAGCGGCTTTCCTCCAAGGCGCGCTCCATGGACCAGAGCAGATGATAATCAGAAGGGGCCAAATCCGGTGAATAAGCCGCATCGGGACAACCTCTTAGCCCAAGCTTAAAATGGTTTTATGAGTCGCGCGATCAACATGAGGTCGAGCGTTACCATGGAGCAGTATGACTTACCGGCTCTCTTTCCCCTGTCAATGGCCTCTTCTCATCAAGTACCGGGCTAAATTTTTTCAATTGTCAACTGTAGCGTTCTGCAGTAACTGCCTGACCTGTTGCCAAAAGTTTCCTAATAGAGTACACCCTTCATATCCCACCAGATGCCGAGGAGAACTTTTTTCAAGTGAATTTTTTGTTGGGAACTGGAAATCGATGGTTGTCCGGGATCCACCCATGACTTTTTGCGTTTGCGATTAACAGAAAATATCAATTTTTCATCTCCCGTCACAATATTCCATAAAAAATTTTTCTTTTGACACTTGACGAGCAGCGAAAGACAAGGTTTCATGTGTTGACTGAAGTTATGTTCGGTCAGTTTGTGTGGAACCCACCTTTCTACTATTTGTATTTTTCCCATTGCATGTAATCATTTATAGACTGCGGCTTGAGTAACTCCTAGCTGAGCTGCTCTTTTTGGGTTTGCGTTGAGTCATTGTCGAGTAATTTTTGCAATTCAGCATTTTCCAATGTCAGAGGCTGTCCGGACGTGCCAGATCACTGAGATGGAAATCACTATTTTTAAAGCGTCTATACCAATATTTACGCGTATCATAAGATACAATATTATATCCGAGAGTAGAACAAATCGAATTGCGTGCTTCAATGGCTTTTTTTCCTTGTTGGAACTCATAGAGAATATAGTGCTGAATGTGCTACGTATCGGTCGCGATCGTGTATACTACTATCTTGTGAAGTTATACACCTCTTCCAGGCCTGGCTTATAGCGTATTAAAAACTGTAAGGTTCATTTTTCAAAATCTTAAACGGGTGCCTAAATATTCAAATTTTAAATAAGACACCGCACTCAATGAAAAAGACGGGAAAGATTAAGTTATACACCTAATATAAATAAATGTTAATCGGAAACCGTTATCCTTAACCAAAAATAGCTCGGAAATAGAGAAAGATGGGCAGCTGTTCGCCTTTTCTTCAGGCGAATAAACTTTTCACCTGAGTGACTGCACTTTTCGTTACTGTCATTCTCCCGGGAGTTATTGAGGGATCACCTTAACCGAAATCGTAACGAAACCAAAAGTAACCCATGCCACTCCATGTAGGCGACAAGGTTAGTTACATCTACATGGCCTTCCAACCGCACTAGTGATTACAATAACCCCACGAAACGCATAAGCCAGGGAGCGTGAGCATTTCAGTTCAACTTCGCCGATCAGCAACGTACACTCAACGGGATCAACGAGATCTCACCGGGAGGCTCCGTATCTCGGCCATGAACCACGATGGATTCTTGTCCCACTCAGAATTCTTGTGGATAAAAATTGAATAAATAAAAACAGTAAATGCGAGTGACAGTAAATTTACTCTAAACCGTAAACTCAGTTCCCCTAAATGCGATAATAACTGAACAGTAGTCGGAAATTTAAATAAATAATTAAATCATTTTTACTCGAAATGAAATGTTTCTAATTTTACTCATTCTTAACTTGGATCGACACCCTTAATTATTATCTCCGTACTTTTTGATTGAATTGAACTTCATATTTGCGCCTATGTTGACGTTCTAATGGTCGTGAAGGCCGTAGTCCAAGAGCTAGAGCTTTGAACAAGGGTATTGCATCTCCCTACGATAGTGGTACTAATTTTGCGAAACCAATCGCGACTCTCTCTTATTAATCACTTACTCGCTAACTACTCACTCTTTACAGAGTTACTCGATCAAAATCCATTGATTTTCCCTCCGTGCGGTGAACTCCCGTACAGGTGGCGAAATGTTCCCAAAATTCCGTCACACATTTCATTTGAAGAAAATTTTATTACTGGATTCTATTTTTTTTGACTCGCCGAACTTGAAGATAGAGGTCTCCGCGTCGAATTCCTGTGAGTTGTTTGTTTTTAAAAAATTATTACACAATTAAAAATTCGACTTTTTGGCCAGAACAAATATTCCATAACATACGCGTGATTTTAGAAGCATAAGTCCTCAATCATTTTCTCGTATTTACAACAGTTTCATCAATACAAATTTATAAACAAATTATTTTTGAAGGTATTTCTGATATTTTTTACTGAAAATATTTTTCATGTTTCAAATACTTGCGTAGGTTTTTCGTATGACGCATGAATGATTCATGTAAAAATCGACTTCATTTACACCAGATTGATGATTTTTTTAAATAATTTCTTTGAACAAAACACAAAACTACGGATTCCGACCGGTAACAAGAAATTCTGTGTTACCAGGGGTACCCGCATTGTGGGTCCCTGGGTTGGGACCGAACTGCCCCCGACGGGGGGGGGGGGGGTTCCACCATAAAAAACGCCTGCCACGTGACTCAGAGATTTCTGCAGTTTCTTCTGGTTAATACAAGTACGAGGGCCCGATTGGCGAAGACTGTCTGCAGCCGCAAGGGGAGGACTGGCTTAGATACAAAATGCCCAAATAACAGACATGACAAGTCTCAAAAATCACCTGCCTCGCGACAGAAAAGTCATAAAAATCACTGAATCTGAGCCGACCCTGTGCAAGAGGGACAATGTGCCTCAAGGAAAACAGGGGGCTAATGAATTAAAAAAAGAAAAAAAAAGATAAATTATCAATTTTGAAAGGAGAAATTTTTTTTCGGAATATTCAAGACATTTTAAGAAATATAAGTCCTTACAATTTTTACCTTCACCTCTACTGTTTGTTAGATAAAAAATGATGTATATATTTGTTCCTCATTGTTTATCACTTTTTATTTAACATAAGGTCGAGTTGATAGAAAAATCATAATGACTAACCTTTCTTGAAATAATTTGATTATTAAGAAAAAAAATTGTCTCCTCTGAAAAATGTTATTTTTTGTCTTTTGTTTAAACAAATAATTTTAAACAAGTGGATAATCTCATTTTCTGTATATGGGTATAGTTTATGTTGCTAACAAATCAGTAATATGCCTCCGAATGGATTCTCTATTTTTGAAATTTATTACTCTTATTTTTTATTACTCTTCTTTTTTTTTCAACTTCTCAGCTCGAAAGGAGGAAGTCATTGTGTTGAAAAGGTGGGGCCAGCTCCCGGTCCCACTGGGCTTAGGCCCTTGCGTATGACATATATATTCGTTATGGGGAGACTAGATCTTGCGCATGCGCGGATCTCCTCTCCCTCAGGTTGTCACTTGTGAGAGTTACACTCTACTGCGAGACGCGAGACGAGAGACGTGTTGTAATCAATAAACCAGTGTTCCAATAATAAAACCCGTGTACCATTTATTGTGTCCACACCCGCAATCCAAAATATTGTAATGCCCCCGAAAATTGAATACGGAAATTTCATGTTTTCTCGACGTTTTATGACTCATAGAAACTCTCTCGAAAGGGTCGACCCTTTTTTAAAAAAGATTGATCTGTATGGGCGGATGTGTGTAGGTGTTTATGTGTGCATGACCAATGTAACCAATTTCATATGACCCTGTATCATTCCATATGAGCCCACTATCACACCATATGACCTCAGATTACTTCCAAATGACCTCATATAACCCCCATATGATCCCGCACAACTTTTATATGACCCCATATAACCCCTATATGACCCCCACATGACCTCCATATGACTTGAGCTTCATATTGCTACTATGCAACTTAATAAATAGTTATACTGTTTTTTTTTTTTAATCTCACAAACTATATGCTGTAGCTCAACACTAATAGATGCGATCCACATCATATTGTGAAAGAATCAAGAGGCTATCAATACAAATTTTTTAAGCCATGATTCATTTCATTCTGATAACAATCCTTGGACTGAGCGTCGAAAAATCGATTTTTGAAAAAATACCAATCTTTCACAAACTCTATGAATAATTCAACTTTAATTGGTGTCGATGGATAAAACCTATTACGGTCTATATCCATGGAAAAACTTATGAAATTTTATCAAGCTCCTACAAAGAAAATTGCGAAAAAAAAATGGATAAAAGTACACATACATACATACATACAGGCACCATCTAAAAATTGCATATTTCGACTTTTGGACCCTATTTAGTTATCCTGACACAAAAATTTGGAAACTCAATTTTGAACGATTACAAACCAATGGATGCTCGGAAGCAAATATGATCAATTTGGTGTAAATGGAGAAGATTTTTGCATAAATCACTCATGTGTCATATGAAAAACCTATGCAAGTACGTGAAACACGAAAAAGAATTTCAGTGAACATTTTCAGTAAACAATATCTCAAATATCGTACAAAATCGTTTGTTTATGAATTTTTATTGATGAACCGTTGCAAATATGGAAAAAAGTTCGAGGACTCACTCCCCCTAAAGTCATGCTTATTTTATAGGAAAACATTTGTAACGAGATTTTGTCGTTACGGGTTGAAATCCCCTTAAAAACATATATGAACTCTTAACTCAGTGAAGAGAGATAGTTAGTGACATCTAGAGGTGGCTGAAGAAAGCCGGGACTAGATGAATTGAGCGACAAACCGATGAAAGACCTAAAGCATAGCAGTTATGGGTGAAACCGCGACCCCTGGAGGTCTGGAGGAGGTTACTAGACTATCGCTATTTTGGGATTCGCCCAGCATGTGCTAGGGGAAAAGGGGCCGACGTATAGGCTGTCCAACTGGGCGATACCATAGGTTATTTCAGAGTAGACTAGGGACCAACGGCCAGGTGAGAGGACTGGTGCCCCCGGGATCCCGTCGGGTTGATTGGTGGGGATATGGTAACGGAATGACCTATCGTCGCTGAGATATCCAGACTAGGGGGGGGGAACTTTTAGTGACGAAGTTGTTGTTTCCAGCGTTATCCTGCTCGGCGAAACAAATGACGAGCGCATGGGCCCGTGGGTCTGGAGTAGAGATCGTCCTGCTGTCGACCCGACCATGTGCCGCCATTCGAGTACCCGGAGACGGTGATGTGCGATGACCGAAGCGATAACTGGTGGCCGAGAGTGTGGGTGGTCGTGAAGTGGGTAACAGTGTTCCACTTTGGTCAGATCAGCCTCTCGGCTTCCCAGGCTCTGAGGAGTCCCGGCTGATTCGCATTTAACTCTCAAACACTCCCGAGTCGAAATACTCGGGAGGAGAAAGCCTACCGAGAGTGAAAAACCCTCCAGGATGAGTGTAAATTCAATTTGCATGGATGATTAGGCCGTGAGGCTTAATTTCCAGCCTGGAATAGTGGCTGATGACGTTTGGCATAGGATACTCCTGGTGGACCTCGCCCACTCTACCGTGTCACACTCATGCTGGCTGGGCAACCCATTGCCCAGCCATAGAAGTCCTCTGAGTGGACGAGTTTGCCTCAGAGGCCGGTTTTCGTCGAACCCCTCGTGAAGGTTCGGCTGGCGCCCAATTATTGAGCGATAGAGACGGCATAACAAGTAGTTTGGATTTTTCCTGGGTGAACAACCCGGGAAAATATCCTTAGAGATTTTTCTGGCCGGAGAAGTTGAGTTTTTAATTGTTTATTAATAATTTGTTGATGAAAAAAATCACAGGAGTTCGATTTGAAGACCTCGAAATCCGGATTCAGACGGTCAAAAAACATGGAATTTAGTGAATCAATTTTTTCGACTTGAAATTGTGACGAGGCATATTTTGTTGAATTTCCCCTACACAATTAGTCCCCTAAATATTCATTTCCTGCCATTGTTGGTCATCTTATTTTCCCGAGCATTTCCCTTCATCCCCCCTTAATCCTTCCCCCTGGAAGCAGGGAAAAGACCACCCGAAGGAAGTCAACATCACCGGCCTATGAATCCGCTCGACAAGAACCTGTGTCCCCGCAAAAATACCTACAAACGTCCCTCGATAACACTCATCATCAGCCGCCCACCAGACTATGCTCATGGGATATTCCCCTTGGCCCCCCGCAGAGAGCTAAGACAGGTGACGATAAATCACGAAATGATACGAAAGGGAAAAACGAAGGAATACGAATAGGTGCGAAGAAAGCGAAAAGGACGAGAACAGAAGAAGGAAGAATCACTCGTACCCCAGCTGCCCCGAGTGTTACCACGTGCTCCGAAAACTGTTACCCGAGAGGCCCAGTAATCTTGTGTGTTCGAGAAGAATTTAGCAAGAGGGAAATTGTGAAGTAATAGAGCTTCTTGCCAGCACATCCAAGTTGTGTCCAGGAGTCTCCGAAATGGAAAGGAGGCTCACGCCCAGGAAATAAACCCTGGAACAATTGAGGATTCTTCATTGTCGCCCCGAGGTTCCCGAGTCGCAACCCCGTGGTCGTGAATACTGGTTGCCTTGCCCATTTTTCCATCATTTCCTTTTTCCCCAATGATTTCCCCCCAACGGTGAGCCCACAATTTTATTTTATTGTCCCCGTAGAATTTAATCGGATTAATTATTATTGTATTGCTTCTATTTTGAATTCCTCAGACACGACTAACTTCCCCCCTTTTGATTTCATCCTAGAATCGCTCCCTTTAGAACGTATCCAAAACAGCCTGGCCTTACCCATTCCCCTAGATCAATATTAAAAGGCAATTCACAGTTGTCAATTGTCAGTAAGAAGAATATTGAAAGAAAATATATTCGTCCTGTTGAATTTACCTTTCATTTGTACTAGTTTATTTAAAATTCCTGATCCTCATTTATAGTACATTAGAGTACAAGGGCACAAATTTCGTTTTCAACGAATGTGTAGTTTACAGGCCGAGCCGAAGGCGAGGTCTGTACACACATTCGTTAGAAACGAAATTTATTATCGAGTGCTCTATAATATTTTATGTCAAATCATGCAGAAGTCGAGTTGTGAGCAGGCTGCGCGA
This sequence comes from Diachasma alloeum, assembly GCF_001412515.2. Taxonomy (NCBI): domain Eukaryota; kingdom Metazoa; phylum Arthropoda; class Insecta; order Hymenoptera; family Braconidae; genus Diachasma; species Diachasma alloeum. The sequence continues at coordinate 225,079 of NW_021680650.1, forward strand.
AGCGCAGCGTGCGATGAACTCGACTTATTGCACGGCGCGACATAAAGGTATTAATTAGTGTCAAATAATCCACGGTTACAAAATGTATGCAAACACCTCCCCCCAGCTAATGGACTTTGACTGAGGTAATAATGCGAAGCCGAAACTATTGGAACTAGAAATATGAAAATTGTAGGGAAGCTTTTATACCTGATGTGAGCACTCATAAAAAAGGAATGCATTTAGAAACTCCAAAGATGATCGCTGATCTCCTAAAAAATCAGAGAATTGTTGGCTTTTTTTCAACTTTGAGATAATTCGGGTTTTTTTTTCCGAAGAATTCAAGTGAATAATGAGGTTTTCTAAAGGAATGTGAGAAAATCCGCGGGTTTTTCAAAAATTAGATCAAATATTTCAAAATATGTGAATGAACAATGGGAAAACTATTGATAGACGAGGGTGAAAATTGCAAATAACACTGTTGGGGAGGTTTCACGTGACTCTTAGTACTGCACTTTGGTTGAAAAAAGAAAAAAAATAATTTTGAAAATTTGAGAAATTCTTCGGATTTTCTCAACAATGTTATGAGGTTTTGGAATTAAAAACAAATTCACAAGTTTTTCTGGATTTTATGGCAAATTTGAAAAAATTTCAGGTGATTCGTGAAAGTTTTAAGTTTATGGAATCGTCGAATAAAATTGTGAAAAAAATCGTGAATGAGGAGAAGATTCTCCAAATTAGTGATAGAGCATCAGAATTGGTCATATAATTTATTTCATCATTTATTCGATACTGCTTCTGGTACATGGTACCATTTTACAGGTTGCATGGCAATATATATATTGTGACGGACTGACTGTTGAGGGCTCAAGCCCAGGTCGCAAGATTTATTTACTCTTGTCACAATAACGATTTTACACACTCCAGATTATTTACAACTCTCAAGACTCTTTTATTCGTCAGCTGAAGGCTGTTATTCTAATCCAAAGGGGTGGAGTAGGGATTAAGAAAGGGAAGAATTCGATCACTTTCGAGTCTCGTTTCACGTTGGAGAACCCGTCTCCCCTTTTCCAATAATACTCGTTTCACTCGATTATTATTGGAAAAGGGGAGACGGGTTCTCTAGAGGTAATTAAAATCCACGTGTTACCGTGAATGGTCCTGGGTTTAACCTCAAACTCGTCTTCCGGATCGTCGACGATCCCTCGATATCAGACAGCAGACCGCCTTCGCCGGTCACTGGCTCGAGCCTTTTCCTCCTCACTGATTTCATCCACCTCGGACTGACGATTTTTCGCTCGTTTTAATTAATAAATTTACAACGATCCCGACATCGGATCGGAGAGAGAGGGAGAGAGAGAGAGAGAGGGGGGGGGGGTAGAGAGGGAGCGAGAAAGAGAGGGAGAGAGGGAGAGATTTTTCGCCCTTCCCCCGCTCCTCATGGCGACACTCGTCACCTGAGATATTTATTTTCTTCCCGGGACGACGGAAGTATCCCAGGTATCAAAAGTGACAGCCGGCGGCGAATTTCGTAAAAACGCCGCTCATCACAGTATATAAATATACATAAATGAAGGAATAATTTAGTGATAAAAGTCACAGAAAAAGAGATATAAAGATACCGAGACAACAACCTAGTATGTCTAGAGGCTCAATACAAGCTGGCAGCAGTAAAAATAAGCAAATAATACCATCAGAACCAATAAAAATTAAATAAAAACAAAATTAAATATGACAAGAAGCGCCAAGTAATAAATGCAATCAAGCAGTGATTCAGTTCCGACGCACGCAATTGGAAGCATTTCTTAAGAAAGCAGTACAGTTTTTTTGTGTCATACTCATTGCTGTTAAGCAAAGAAGAGATTGTAGAAATGGAGGAAAAGTTTGGATTCAACAGATAATTCAGGAGATAGTGGAGTTGGAAAGGAGTGTAGAAAGGACATATAAAAAGGATTTATAGGAGATCTTCGTAGGAGTGCTGGAGGCAAAGGGAGCAGAGCTGATTGGGATCATATTGGTAAAGGATACCGTTGATGATCAGGCTTCTGGAGTGCAAGGTCGCAGACCTCACGTGCGCCCTTCACTCTGGTGAACTCCAGAGAATAACGTCTAGGATAGAAGAATCCAAAGTTGTCCGTCGGGAGTCTGTCCATCTTGATTTGGATGGAGACTGAAAGTCGGTACTGCTCCACGTCATCCAGTCTGGACTGCTACTTCGCGAGCTGAATAATCTCCGGTAATCTCGATTCCCCATACTCCGGGATTAGGTTGCACCACAAGTTCTCACATTTCATGGAGTTCAAGCAGGATCTGCACTACAAGATACAGTTAAACTTGGTGGCAGCTATGATGGTATCATCAGGGGTGGAGTTTGCTAGGGCGATCAACCTCCGCAGACAGATTTTGGGAAGGCCGTGATCCTCCATTCTCAAAAACTCTTGCGACTCATCATAGGGCCTGCCTTAGTACCTTGCAGCGGATATTGTCAACGCCGGTTTCAAGCCTCACCAGATACCCAGGTGCATTCCGAGGGAGTTTCTTTAGGAAGAAGAGTTGAGCATTTTCGAGAGTCCTGAGCTCACCAGCACGAAGGCCCCAGATCCAGCTAGTGTACAGCAGCGTAGAGGCAACGAGGCTATCATATAGCTTACTTATGCCATCCCAGGTGTGCGCCTGAATTCTGAACAGAATATCCAGAGCAGAAGCAGTTGCTGCCTTAGCTTTTCCTGCGGCTGCCTTAGCGGCCCAGGAGCCCATGGACGAGGAAGAGAAGGTGACTCCAAGATATACATATGACCTCACAATGTCCACAGGAGAGCCGTTGAAGGCGAAGGCATGGCTGGCCTTGGGTAATGGACCGCCTCTCCTGAAGCCCATAATTTTCGTCTTGCCGATGTTTATAGTCAGGCTGTTCTCCTCGCAATAACTCTCTAAAACACCCAATTTCCTCCTCAAGTCCACCGGGCTGTTGGCAAAAATAACCAGGTCGTCAGCGTAAAGCAACATTGGAACCTGGGTCCTCGCGTCAACGTCAACTTCCACATCACCATTGATATTGAAGAACGACACTATGTCCGAGAGAAAGAGGTTGAAGAAGAGCCGGCTTAGCTTTTTCCGCTGCAGAATACATTCACTAACGTTCACCAGATCTGGGAGGCCCTCAGATGTCCTGATTTGAATTGAGGCCCGGTCATAGAGACGCTTGATGTTGCGAATTTTCTTGAAGTTTACTCCGAGATGGGCAAGTTTGGACCAGAGCAGACGATGCCGCAAAGAGTCGAACGCCCTTCTAAAGTCCACAAAGAGGGCGCAGACTTTACCACCAGTTAGCCGCAGGCGTGCTTGGAGAGCTGTCTGAAGGGTGAATGGATTGTCCATTGCACATCTCCGCCTACGGAAACCTGCTCGCTCCTCTGGAATCATTGTAATTCCGCCCTTCTGTAGATTCGCTTATTGACAATTTTAATGAAGATCTTGGTGATGTGGTTCACCAACGCAATCCCCCTACAATTCAAAGGATCAGTTGCATTACCCTTTTTGTGTATCATGCAAAGAATGATACGCATCCAAGCATCAGGCACTCGCGCCGCATCAAGCACCTTGTTAAATAGAACGAGAACATAGTTGATCCACACAGATGGAAGAGCTTTGAGGAAATCATTCTTTATGCCGTCCACTCTAGCAGCTTTGTCACGTTTTCCATCTTTAAGACAAGAGCTCAGCTCTAGGAGAGTAATAGCTCAATCCAGTGAGGGAATCGATGTTTCAGGGAGAAAATTTGGGAGTCATCACGTTGAGGGTATTTTTGGCTGAGGAGGGTGCTTCAGTTCTCCAGGAGAATTACCTCAGCTCTCATCGGACGGTCTCGGGTCTTTGTAACAGCCTTTCAGTATAAAGTAGGGCTCCTGGTGTTTGTGAAGCTGTCCAGTATACCTCTCAACCAGGGATTTAAATTCTTTGCTCTTCAAAATATATGCTAATGCTATCTCTCTATTGAAGGAAGGTGAGTAGATTGCCTTGAAGAGCTTTCGAACCTCTCTCTTCAGATGAGTGCATTCATCACTGAACCAGGGCATTTTTTGTTAGAGGCTCAAGCGACCAACGGTGAGAAGTTTTGAGTAAACTCACCATCTTCGCTGTTTCGAGGACAGCATTGGTAAAGTTGACGTTCATGAAGTTGATGCTATCATCCAGGAAGGACTTGGGAGAAGTGGAGAGTCTAGCAGAGGTGGCAAGGTGAGAGGTGAAAGCGGATGATTTTTCGTTGTTCCATCTCAGAATCGAGCCGGAGCATTCCTGAGGGGCACTAGTTCGGAGAAGAACAGGAAGCCTCAGATTGAATCTGCCAATTGAACCAGTAGGTAGAGGAGTAACGAGCCCCAGATGTAATGCCATAAGATTTGAACCAACTAGATCAGGGCATATCGTCATGTCCTGGACCATGTCCAAAGCCAGGTTGCTGATCCTGACCAAGTGCAGTGTGGATGAACCTCTAGAGCTCGAGAATCTCTCGGGACAATTAGAAAAAGTCCTACCATTTAAAAGTGTAAATTGATTGTCCAACATATATTTCCTCAGCATCACTCCCCTGTTATCGGTTCTATCTACCAGAGTGGATCGGTCTGCCAATACCCGAGTTCCTTCCAGAAGCTACAAAGAGAGAGTCCTCGAAGCTATCCATCTGTGCGTTGGCATCCCCTCCCAAAATAAAAATATCATCTTCGTACCTGACATGCACCTCAGAAAACGGAGAGCTCAAGAAGTTGTTGAATCCATCGGTACAGTGGGCTTGAAGTATACAGAGAACACCGTGGCACTCCAGGCACAGGAAGAGATCCCGAAGATGACCCACCAAGGTGTTACTTCAATAGTTTGGGGACTGAGATCCCTGTGAATCAAGCAGAACAGACCACCACTGTCTCGGCCTCTTGATCTGTCCTTCACCGCCTTAGACCATATTACATGATGAGACCTGTGGTGATTGGGAATCATATGAGGAGCTTCTACCAGCAACATAGTTTGAGAAAAGCACATAATCTGTAGATTCGGGGAGAAATCATTTAGAGAAGCGTTTGCCATGCCATTTACATTCCAGAATTTAATACTTAGCGTCACTAGTTTTTTGGAATAGCAGTGGAGGATGGGGCCGGAGAAGCCTCTCTGGGAGAAGCTTCCTTTGAGAGAGGGTTCGACTGCTTGCTCCCCGAGTTCTTCATCAGCTTCTCAGTAAAAAAGTCCCAATGCCACCAGACCCTGTCCACCTGCAGCCAGCTGTATCCCAGCCTCACTTTTCGGCTATCCCCCCTCAAATTCTTGGCCCTTGCTCTGATGACTGAATAGATCTTCTGCTCACGAGGGGTGAGATCCAGATCGATAAATACCTGCAGCCCACGATGATTTGCGAGTTTATGTTTCTCCTTCATTATCTTGTCTCCCGTCTCCTGGTTGATGAGTCTCACAATGAGGAACTTGAAGTTGGTGCCTACCACTCTTGCCTCCAGGGTGACATTTTGTAATTAGAAGTGCTCCAGTAGAAATTATTCGACAGCAGGCTTCGGGGCTGCCGGTTCGTAATTGAGCCCCTTGATTGTCAGGTTATTAGCTCTGAAAGCTCTTTCCTGAGACTCCAATTTGCCATTCAGTTCCATGAATTCACGTTCAAGTGGATCAACCTCAGCCATGCTCGAGTTTTTCTCTAATTTTTCAATTCGGTCGACCCAGGGCTTTGGGAGGGTACCGCTCTCGTGCAATTTCGCAAGCTTTTGCTCTAGGGAGGCAATCTGGCTCAAGATTTCTGCAATTTTCTGGTTGGCCCACTCATTCTTCCTTGTAATAGTTTCCCTGAATTCATCCAGTTGTTTTCGGATGAGCTCATTGTTCTCCCTTATGGAGCGCTCCAAAGCATCGGTCCTGGAGTTACCTTGCAGACACAAATCATTCATCCTTCGCAGAATGGTATCCATTACCTGCCTGTCAGTTCCGGTACTCAGCAGCCGTTCCAGATCATCAGGAGGAAGAGGGGTAGGACCTGGTATAGATGGCACAGGTGTGGGGGAAATAGGCAGCATGATGATCGAGGGTGTCTGGGCTGGAGAGGCAGACATGGTGTAGGGGATTGGGTGAATGAAACTATCAGGAGAGCTGAGGGAGCGATTCAGTTTCTTGGATATATGAGGTGAGGTAGAAATTGGGGAGAGAGGGACACACTCTTCTTCAGGTACATTCCTTTTCCTCTTGTTGATGAAATCACTCAGCGAACCAGTAGAATAACTACGTAGCTTAGTATCCCCTGAAATCACCTTGGAGTATCTCCTTTTTCCTTTAACCAAGCTCTGGAAGGGTAATTTCAGAGTTGAGCAGGATGACAGCTGAGTCAATGGGCTGGTCGGCTTGCTGTCAGACTGGGGAGCTCCAGATGAAGGGACGACATTGGTTACAGCAGGGTCAACGATTCCCTCAATGTTGGATTGTGTTGTGAGTGTGGAGTCCTTTGACTGGCCCAGGATCGGGTCATGAACAGTGGTAGAGTTGTCGTCAAGCACCAAAATTGATGGGATTTTATTCGCGCTCATGCCCCTTTCGCGAATTCAACTTCAAAATTAACTAGGAGTTGAGAAAATCGCCCGGGGCAGATACAATCGAACAATACCAGCGGGGGTTTTCTCACATGCACATGCTAAAAACGTCCGGTTCCGTCGCTACGCACAACAGACCCCCCATTGGTCATATAATTTTCCCAGAAAAATAATTGCACGATTTGCAGCGTAGTATAGGGAGGTGAAGGAGGAGGCGAAGACTGGGAAATTTTGGGCTTTAAGGAATTTTATAATTATTGTTTTCTACTCTGAATAGAATTACGATTATAATTATAATCAAAATGGTACTTAGTGAGCATCGATATTCGAAATTAATGAATCACTTATTGACATATTGAAATGAGATAGGTGATGAACCGACACGCATCGTTTCTATTGATCTCAACACTCAGTACAATAAGAACGACGATGATGATGAGCACCGCCACGGCTTGCGCCTTGCGGCCGCAGCGGCGCTAGTTATAAACAAAAAGAAATCGGTTCAGTGGTTCTCCGGATGTTCACTCCCGGTTAGTCCGCCGTATTTTCTTTCGGTCACCCATCTTTTTACCCACCCAACTGTCTACTGCTTAGCTTTGATGATCGCAGTCTACCCCGGTAGCTTCTGTGCTGTGCAGCTCCTTGTGGCAGGTTACATTTTTTTCCCGCTTGATATGATAGGAAAGGTAAACAGTGGGGTAATATAGGGTAACGGAGGGGGGGACATGATAAGAGAAATTGGAATGAAAGGGACAATGGTCCAGTGGACCAATTAGACAGCGGGGTAAGATGGGAAAGTAGACGTACTATTTACCCGTGGGGCAAAACGAAAAAGCAAGTTAGTTACAGTGAGGCAAAATGGGATAGCGGTTAAATGATATCCTAAAGTAAACCGGAACGATACTCACTTCGACAGTAGGGTAAAGTTGAATAACAAAGTGAATTGGAGTAAAGGGTGAATTAGATAGTGAATTAATTCTTTTTTTTTCACTTTTTTTACTTCTTTAATTTCGCTTTTCAATTTTTTAATTTATGATCCGTTAAATTGAATGATGGAATGAAATTAGATGGTGGGGTGTAAAATTGAATTTCGGAGTAAATTGGACGAGAATGTTATTCACTGCTCAGATTGCAGGGTAAAATGGCGTGAACTAAATAATAGGCCAATTAGTCGGAGGGTTAAATTCGGCGGCAGGGAAATTAAATAATGATGTTTATTTGGATAATCGGGTAAAATTGATAGCGGGGTAAAATGGGTGAGCCTGGCAAATATGAGGATGCCCATGCAGGGCAATACAACGTGGCTGAACATCGGGCCAAACTTGGCGTCAAGTTCCCCGATAGTCGGCTGCGATCTTCGGCAGATGTTCCGCCGAACGTTGGGATGTTACTTCGGGTCACCACAGATACCGATGTACGCTCAACATTGGCGTCGATTATCAGTCAACTATCAGTGAAACAAAATTTTAAAATCGCTCATATATATTAGTTGCCCTAGTTTATAATCGTTTTATAATCCTTCTTATCCATTTCAGTGAACCAAAAAAGAAAAAAATGAAATTGAAAAAAAAATTCCTCCGATGAGATTCGATCGCGAGTCCTTCCGATCTGTAGTCAAGCGCGCTGTCCACTGAGCCATCTGAAATTCTTTACGAGAGATTTTTTTCGGGTATATAAATACCACATTGTGTTTATCTTTGAATCCCCGAATGTGATTATCAACAATTAATTAACGAAGGTGCAACTCCGATGAGAAGATTTAATTAATGAATTTACTATTCCTAAAATTTTGAAACTTTCATTCGGGGTATTCTCTATATTAAGAAAGGCGATGATGCATACTATCCATTCATTTATTCAAAAAATAGCCTACAAATATTAAGGCGGTTCCGATCATCGGCCGTGAAGCGGCCTTTCGTCGGGGTCCCGATGTTTAGTACGCGAATATTGGACCAATGTTAGGCCTTTAATCAGAGCCCCGATGTTCGACGAGCAGATATTGGGCCAATGTTTGGTCTTTCATCGGGCCCCGATGATCGGCGACCGGATATTGAATCGATGTTTGATCTTATTCTATATATCAGCAAATGCGACATCGGTGGGGTAAAACGAGACGGTGGGTATAATGGAATAGCCTGGCAAATTGGATGATAGACAAAATTGGGCCAGGGACGAAATAGGACAATAAGGCAAAATAAGACAGGATGAATTGATAGTGAGATAATGGGGTTAGCTACAATAAGAGTTTTAAAGTGGATACGCTTTAACCCGTTATTCTATCTTACCCCAATATTCCGTTTTACCCCATAGCCAGATTAGTGCGACGTCCAATTCACTTTGTTGTCCTATTTCACCCCCCCCCCCCTCCGGCTCAAATTCGCTTGTCGTCCGAGCTGTTCCAGTCTACCTGATCTTCCCATTTTATCCCACTAGCTACTTAGCCTCTCATTTAGTTCACCACTCATTTCATTTTCCCCCACCATATAATTCGCCCATGACATGATTACCATATTATTCCATCTTGCTCCATTGTCCAATTCAGTACCCCTCCCCCCCAGTCATCCCTTGTACTATATTATACTTCCTCCAGTGTCAATTTAATTAATAATTAATGAATCAATAATTCATTTTAGTGAAATCTTGATTATTAGTTGCGAAAATTACAAGTCCCTATCTTTCAATGAATTTCCACCGTGTTGGCAAAGACTCAGATAGACTAAAATCTCTTACCAAAGACTGTCCGAGACGTGAAACCGGTTACCCGAGATCCAGACAGACTGATTTTAGTCTCTCACAGTCTTGGAAACATCCACTAGATTGAAAATTTTTATCCCAGGATCTCGCTGCTGTGCAACAAAACTATTGGAAAATATCCAATAATTTTGAAGGTCTTGGGATATTAAATGCAAAAATATGTTATCAATACCGAAGTAATTGCAGGTTCTATGTTGAATCTTATTTTTCCGGGTCTGAAAAAAAAATGAAAATTTTCCTGCGAATTACAGGAATTTTTTGCGTCAAATACGACATCAATGCTGAATTGTTACGTGTGTATCGAAATGAACCTATTACACCATGATAGCACAATAATTTTCCCCGTATTATTTTCTTTGTGCACCTTTTGCGTGGCCAATAAAAAAAACTTTTACATGATCGGCAGCGCTTTCTAACGATATATACCGATATAAGATTTTCCTCCATAGAGATTTTATATGAAATGAAACTATAGCTATAGCTTCATTTTATATAAAAGCAAGTTCCTTTACTCTAACACCGTTGGGGGTAACAGAGGACGCGTGTGGCCTTTTCTGTGTTGTATAAGAATAGGCAGGAAGTCGACAACGGACGCACGAGTGCGGGCTACGATGAGCAGGGTTGGAGAGGGGGGAGGGAAAAAAATCAAGCAAATTGGTATGCAGCACACACAACAGAGATGGAGAAGGAGAGGGTGCCTTTGCCGGGGGTGGGTTAGGCTGAGCAAGGGGAGGGGAACCACTGCTACTCGGCACAAGTGAAGATCAATACCACCTCGTCTTCTTCTCTATCCTGCCTTCGTTTCTTTACATTTTTCTTTTTTTCAGTCTCTCAGTTTCTTTGTACATGGAGACAAAGAGTTGGCTTTAGATTATTGAGGACATTTGTGAGATGAAAAATGGACATGTGTATATAGAATATTGTTGCAATTTTTCAAATTATTTCTGCAAAGGAAAAAAATCGTTTTCTTTTCAAGTAGGCTGCCAAGATGAGTCGCTCAATTATAAACGGAAAATGGAACATCAACGAAGGAATAACCAATGTATAGTTGGGATGAAAAAGAAATAATATACGATACTACATACAGTGATTTTTCGCATTTTTCATTAATGAAACATTGTAATGTCAAACAGCAAGTATATTAAGTGACTTGCAATAATATTAATAGAAGGATTCAGTAGTGATAGTATAAATTAAAATAAATATTTGAATATCTCCATTCTCAATAAAAATTGAGGTAATGTAGGGGAGACCGGGGCAAAACGGAGTAGCTAAGACAATTAGGTGGGTGTCAGAGCTTCTATCATACTTATATTGCTTTTAAGCAATCCCTTCTCCCATTCTAAAATGATGAACTTGCGTCTTCAACGTATTATATTTGGAGGCACAGTGGGTTAGTATCCAAAAAAATTAAAATAATTATAAAAGTTGTTTCTTTGTTTTTCACCTTCGAATCTCCAAAAAATGATGGAAAAAACTCTGAAATGGGTAGGGAATGTCTCGATGGATCGATTTTTTAATTTGGGACACGATAGGGTACGCATCAGAGAATTCTTCTTCAATTTCATGTTCATCAACAGAAGAGTACATTGTAACGTTTTTCTATACAAATAATTTTTTTTCCCTCAACAGTTCTACGAAGTCTATCACCAAGTGGGTAAATTTTGAAGAATCTAGTAAAATATGATGATAGTTTTTTAATATTATTTGTCGTAAGAAGAACGGTGACGATATACAGTAGTATACACATACATATAATAATAATAAGAATAATAACAATGATAATAAAAAGAAGAAGAAGAAGAAGAAGAAGAAGAACATAACATGTATGTGTATACTACTGTATATCGCCACCATTCTTCTTACGACAAATAATATTTAAAAACTATCATAATAATAAAATGTAGATAGAACTACATTCTGAGGGTGCAATAGAGCTCACCCTCTGGTTAGAGGGAGCACTATTGCAGAGCGATAAGGAAGTGTTTGCATCGCTTAGCTTGCTAGATCCATGTCAAAGTTTCAAAATTGATTCGATCCTTTTCTATTTTGAAGAAAACAGCAATATACTCTGTTGATTATATTCTATCGAAAGAAATATTTCCATGTATACAATGAAACTACACGTAATATGCCATCACGAGTTATATCCATCGACATAATGCGGCTTTGAGACTGTTGTATTTCCATCTGCAGCACTCTTATGGGATAGACAGAATACCACTGCTGCCGTATGCTTCAGGAGATATTGAGTCTGTTGTCGTGAACGAGAGGTGTAAGATTTACTGGAAGTTCTCGTTCGCGACTGTCAGGCCAATCATTGCGACGAAACCTGACATCGTCCTCTTCGATTTTGATGACAAAATCATCTATGTCATTGAGTTCTCAGCTCCGGCTAAGAGCAAAGTCACAGTTAAAGAGGAAGAGAAACGGCTTAAATACCAATCACTCCTGTTTGAGCTATGTCAAATAAATAGAGGATTTAAAGTGAAGTTGGTTTTCCTTATCATTGGCGCTCTTGGACGAATAAAGGAATCACTCATATCTGCGCTCGAAACCATCCCGGCCTGTAGGCGTCAAGCCTTCAGTTTGGCTGGCTTGGCTTCTTTTCAGTAAAATATAATTATAGTTTTTTTTAATTTTCTTTTCTTAAGTAATCAAATTATAAATTTTCAAGGATCTAGGGGTAGTTCCCTCTCAATATAATTCCAATATTCACAGGCGCCTAACTAGCAATGGATTAACAAGGCGTATCCTCATATAAAGTACCGCCCTACCTCTACAGTCCAACCCTTTGACGGAGTAGGTGCGAAAAAGGGTTGAGAAATCTCCGCCTACATTATGAGGATAACAACAAAACTTGGTAATCATAATCAAAACAAGCTAGAAAGTGGAATGAATATATGAATTTTCTCCAAATCTAAAATATTGGACGAAAGTTTTTGAGAGAGAACAATCCGATTGAACAATAGAAGAAAATGGATGATCGAAAGGGTGATATAGACAAAACATGGGAAAGAACTGGCGCTAGACTTGGTCACGTTTCGGGTTAATGCAGCGTGGAAGAAAGTCTCTAGCTTTATTAAGGCGATCGTCTTGAGGGTGCATGGTGTAAGGTTCCATCGTTGGGTTAGACGACGAGAAAAAGATAGACGATAAGTTAAGAGAAGGAACAGAGATCCTTGGAGAAAAGTAATAAAAGCCAAAAAATTCCGAACTCAACTTTTCTTCCTCAATCAAGCTAGACTATCCATTTCAAAGTTTCAAAATTGATTCGATCCTTTTCTATTTTGAAGAAAACAACAATATATTCTGCTGATTATATTCTATCGAAATTAATATTTCCATGTATACAAAGAAACTACAAGTTTTTCTTTAATTGTGAATAAATATGTCTGCACTGAGAAAAGAAAAGTTTTTCGAGAAGTAGAGTAAACAGGTCAATTTCTGGACGGATGTTAGGTTCTGAACGATCTCAACTTCTATTGAATATTCCATAAATAATAAAATGAAAATTGTAATGATTATTTCTCCTTTCCGTAATATTACTCGTGTATGATCAATCAATAAGTTCTTCTGTTGATCGACGTTTAGTAAATTAAAAAAATATGGCCCAGTCGACCAAAAACTGGGAGTTTTGGCGGCATTCAACTATTGCATAATTTAATTATTCTTTGTTTTGTTCTTGGGACATCAAACAATTTTTTTCTGCTAATCAAAACCTTCATGCAGGTATGGAAGCCATCATATATCTCCTTTTATGTGATTCTTATATTTATTTAGATCTCATTACGAAATTCGGACTTCCCTTGACTGTCCAGCAATTAGCATGTTCACCCTACACATTGACAAAAAAACGTTCGTCAAGAAAATTGGTACTTGTCCGAAAAATGAGAGCAATTGGTTCACGAGAAGAGAACGCCTTCTCAAACCAAGTGGTTTTAGCTGCAAAATATTTTGGATTGGAGATGATATTGGAAAATGAAAGAATGAATACTCACTCCTCATATTCCGAAACAATTTTGTTTTTCTGTTATCGATGATGCTAACCCAATCCAAAAATAATATCGATACATTCACTCTACTAAATTAACATAGAGACAATAAATGCGGGAAACATTTGGACGAGCGATATCCTGTCGCCCGAGGTGACCCCGACGACGGAAGTCGTTCACGGTTGGTATATAGTATACGGGAAAGGCGACCAGCCGAAGCGAGGAATAAATGCATCGTGAAACAATGAACACGATCAGACCCATCGCCCGCACAAACACCACATCCCATCGGGTTTCGAGGTGACAATTTGAGTTCACGGCTACCGGACAGGGGTCGAAAATGTCATGATTTCCGATTTCTATTTATTGCGTATCAAGATCAACCACCTTCAGGTGAAAATGGATTTGAGGCACTTAAATATGATAGCAAACCTAAGCGCTGTATATATACAATTCTGTCTCTAAAAATGATTGTTTCATGAAGTTGTTTATCATCGAAATATATAAAATTAATCAGTCGTTCCTTTTTGTATTTGCATCCATCATTTACTTTTATGAATTCCATAAATTCCAATATCTTTTATTTTTTTTTCACAAATGGCATGCATTCGATTTTTTTTATTTTTCAAACTAAAATTCTAAAGAATTGAAAAAAATTCTTTTGTTTGCTGGAAAATTCCAGAAAAATTTTTGATTGTTTCCCAAATTCGAGAAAAAATGAGATTCCTCGGCGTTTCTGGAAAATTCGAGAAAATTATCCGCTTCTAAAGAAATTCGATTTATAGTACCTGTATATTCTTCCTAATCATATGCCCGTATATATCTCTTAAATTACGCATACATGGAGAGAAAAGTTGAATAAAAACTATGCAAAAAATCGTGGTAAATTTTTCTGTATGAAAAATAGTCTTGGAGCGAAATTTTAATTCAATAGAAATTTTTTCTCCGTACTAATCTTCACATTTCCTCGTCCGTGGATTGGTATTGACCCTTCCCCAAACTCGTAAAACTGAAAATCATTACGGAAAAATATCGTTCACACCTAGTACCATGGGGTTTTTTTACTTGCGTGGTTGGCCAGTCCTCGCCTTCGGCCCGAACGGCCACTCCACGCGAGTAAAAAACCCCATGGCACTCGCCCTGAAATATACTATTTCGGAGGATATCTTCACGATTCATTCAGTGAAAAACCACATCTATGGATACAAAAATTTGTCTTCCTGTACAGTAAAATATCCTATAGAGTTTTTTTTTCTGGCGCCCATGTGAAGGACTTGGGGACGGACGAAAGTGAAGCGAAGCAATGATAGGAATTTCTATTTTTCTTTCTCTAACTCTTCTCGTCTGATTGATAAATTAGTATAAACCGTTTTTTAGAACTCAACAATCAAAGCAACAAATAAGTTATTTAACAAATGAGGGGTTTTTCGAGGTTATGGCGACCTGTCAAATGGGACATTGGGTATTTTTTTATAGTTACACGTCAGATCTTACTCACCGTCAATCGCTTCAATATTTTCTTACATTTTTGCTGATTCTTACGAATTCAACAGCACATTTCTAACTCATTGACCGAAAGTAGTTTCTGCAGTGCAGTCGTAATCACAACCTCGCCTGCACGTAGAGAGGCGGGCTCTCACAGTACCTACGGGCCGCGCTTCCACAGTACCTACGGGGCGTGTTCGCTCAAACGTTCTTATGGTGCGTTGCTCCAACACGTAACGTTGCCTAGAAACATCCGGGGCGACAGTAAATTGACGTTGAATTTCTGCTAGGGGTCTGGTCCATGATGAGTAGAGATGATGTTTCCATCTTGTAGTGGAGAGGAACTCTGTGCAAGTGATTTGCCTCATATCAGGATTCTTTTGCCTTGTTATGCTCATCGTATTATAAAAAAAAAAACAAAAACATTCGATAGATTTTCTCAAATGCAATCGAGCCCTAGAAAAAGGATGAGACTTCACTTTTCTACTGTAGTGACACATACGTAGATGGTGTGGTGTAGTAGACGCGCGAATTGAGGTCGAAACGGCTCGGTAGTATCTAATCCTCACGACATATTGAAAGCCGTTCAACGTTAAATCCAATCTTAATAGTAAAGATTTCCGGTTGGGCAATATCACCTCGTTTCGCTCGGTCAGATCGCGATTTTCGGGCCTAATGACGTAAAATATTGTATGGCCTGCTGCGACAAAAGTATTATCTGAATGTGATTATGAAGTCACATTCGTCAGATACTTTCATCGCCTAATGACATAGAGTACTATTCTTTCAATTTTAATCCAATAATTCGGCCTGAAGGCTAACGTATCTTTTTTTTACCACCAACCGTGGCTTAGCGCAACTCTGTATTAATGACGCAGATGTGCCCTTTGTTGCTTGAAAATATCGGTTCCCATCATGTTTCATTTTAGTTGTTCATCTCAAACTTATTTGAGGAAGACGAAGAAACTCCGTTGGGCATCTGGAGACATAAATTTTGTAACAGGTACACAGATCGATGGCAGTTGGTTGCCGCGTGGTCGTCAATAGGATGTCATTGAATGAGTGAGATACATAGAGGATTGTTGGGGAAAAAAATTTTCAGCCTGGCAGGGAGAGAAAAGTTACTCGTTTTCTGGTTTGAAACGTGTAATAAATAAGATAATAATTGCTTGTACGTGTTCGCACAACGGTGCGAGCCGCTTAGGTCGCCGATGCCGAGGTGGGGAGGAGATGGTTGCTTCTATGGCTAGCACGGTTACCTCTATGTAACTGGTACTACCGAGAGTCAGCAAACAAGTGAAGATTTTTATAGGTACTAGGCCGGAAATGGTCCATTTTGATGATGGTATGATTTCAACAAATTCATTATCTTTCATTATTACGTATCATAGACGCTCACTTTGGACTGCCACATTGAAAAAAAAATTCTTCATATATTATTTTCTTAATATATATATATATATATATATATATATATATATATATATATATATAGACACCTTAATAACAGACAAGCGTAAG